>NW_019524791.1:0-460 GCF_002814215.2 Seriola lalandi dorsalis
AGCTCTAGCAACAACAGGTCAGTGAGCCAATCAGAAGAGAGGAGGCTCTGAGCCTCTCTTCTGATTGGCTGACTGTTTTGAGTGATCCAATAAAAATAAAGCAGATTTCAGGTAAAAACACTCAGAGAAACCAAATCCTGCAAGGTTTGGATGGTGGGTCCAGGTGGGCGGGGCTTGGTGACTGCTTTGTTGTGACATCACAAAGTTCCAGAAGTCCTGACGGCTGGTTTACTTTTAACTTTACTTTCTTGTAATTAAATGAAACCTGAGTGATTCACTTCCTGGTTTGTTTTGTTTACTTTGTTCTGTTTTATCTCTGTGCTACATGACTGTACTGTGTGTGTATTTGTTATAATTAAAGCCAAATATTCACTGGTTATAATCAAATGCAGATACACACACACACACACACACACACACACACACACACACACACACACACACACAGGCAGCAAATGAT
>NW_019524791.1:4976-14032 GCF_002814215.2 Seriola lalandi dorsalis
GGGGGGATTGACAAATCGCTAACTAACGTCGCCAAAACGACACGTACCTGCCGTCTGTCTGCCGTCCTCCTCAAAGATCAGTCTGAAGTCCAGCTCCTCGGCGCAGTTTACCGCGGACATTGAACCGAAAGACTCGGTGAAGGTCCGCGGGGGGAGCCGTTACACCGAGCTGTCTGTCTCTAAAACTGACCTGTCTCACTCACTTCCATCCGACTGAAAGCAGAACTCTTGTTTCAACTGAGGCGCCAACAACAACACGTCGACTAATTCCCGACTAAAAGTTGTAAAACCGACATGTACTCGATTATAAAACACTCCCTCGCGCTGTGTAGTAAAAACATAACAGTCCCATATTTGTGCTAAGTTGCTGTGTTCGCGGTTTCTGTTCGGCTGCTGCGAGTTCTACTCTTCTCCAGGTTGATCCTTATGCCGCGTTCAGGGCCCCCTCGTAAACTGTAATTACGCATTGAAGCGACGTAAGGAAACTATAAAAAAAAAAAAAAAAAAACAACCCGAAATACAATTTAAAACATTTTCTGCTACTTTATTCTCTGACTACATTTGATTTTAGAGTGAAATAACGCACCTTTATCTCCATTACGATTATCTGAGAGTTTACAGATAAGATTTTACATTAAATGAAATGTATGATGAGCTTATAAAATATAAAAGTTGAAAAACCTTTTTGTCTGGTGAGCTCTTACAAAAAAGCAGAAGCCTTTTGTCACATGTTTTAAAGGTAAGCAAAGATATTGCCACTATAAACTCAAATTATTTCATTTCAAATCATCATAAACAAGGTCAAATTATAACATTTTTTACAAAATAACAGCGATCATCCTAAAATCTGAAAACATCTTCATCTCACGACCCCTCAGATTTATCTGGTGAACCTATGGAGGGGCTCGACCCTGAGGTTGGGAACCACTGGAAAACTGTCTCACTGTACATAAAGTAGTTAAAACAGTAAAGTGCTGCTGAAGCATCAATGACTCAGGATTAATGTAATAATATCATGTATAACACTATATCAGTCACAGAGGGCACTTCTCTACTACTACTACTTTTAATACTCAGAGTACATTTTTCTGAGAGTACTTGTGTATATGCAGGACTTTTACTTGTACTGCAGTATTATTACATAGTGGTATTAGTGTTTTTACTCATGAAAAGCACCTGAACACATCTTTCACCACTGGTTCTACATATCTGCTGTAGTTTGTAAATTATAAATCAGCACCCAAGCACTTTGTGTTAAAGCTGCAGATCTATGATGTGTTTAGGTGTCATTTCAGACACTGTCAAAACTGAACTTTAAAATAATTTCATATTGTTTTCCTAAAATATTCTTATCTAATTGATATTTTTTGTATTTCTAAAAGAGTTAGTTAGCTCTTATTACTAACAATAACACAGACAGTGGAAGTGGAAATGTGTTTTTGTTTTTTTCCTTTTTATATTTATTTGTGAATATCTGTGTTTTAACTCGACATTTTCCTTGATACTATGTGTGTATGGTGCATTTATACTACGACTAACAATTAACATTATTACATGACCACTCAGTACTAAGCACTCAGCACCCATCTTCAAACTGAGCCTTCATTTTAATGTCAACGCCACACCTGTGAAGTGCAGCGACTGTATCTTGCAGGCTGTGACGTAACTGTGGTGATGAAGGTGTTGACAAACAGACAGACGTGTAAACACCTATCACAGTTCTCAAAACCACGTCCGTGCTTCCTGCTACAGTCAGTTTCTGCAGGACTACATTTTCCCATCATCACTCTCACACACACACACAATGAAAATAACACCACAAACTGTGAGATTACAGATAAAGGAAATCATAAAAGTTAATATGATTCAATTTATAATTTCTTCATCATTTAAAGGGAGAATAAAGAAATAGTATTATTGTATTTTTAATATTAAATTTTTTTACATAATTATTCTGCTGTCAGACCCAAGACTGAGGTAGTATTCTAGTTTTAATTAGTTATTTCTGGCATCTACACCGAGTATGTTTGTTATTTCTTTTGCCGCTTTCACACTTTAGTTTATCTCATATATCGCTGGTCGACAGGTGAACTTTGCTTTGTTTGGTTTGCATTGACACATGTAGAAAGATTACAAAAATTATAATTAAAAACCAATCACTAACTCAAAAATTGGTCTGCACAGTGTGCAACAGCATTTACTTTATTTTTATTCTCTTTGAGATTTCAAAAACTGCATTTAACATACGGTTTCACACAGTAGTGTAGTACAACTGTATTGTGAATTCTTTATTTCCCACTGCCCATGAAGGCACCATTAGCCAGCCCGGTGATGACGTCAGTCGGCGGGTGTCTCCATCTCTCAGGTTCAGTTCAGGACTTTAAGACTTATTAAACCTAAAACTAAGGACAAGCCCGGTGATGATTATTCATCCTTTAATCAGCTGCTACACTGGAAACTGTTTCTCACGATGAAGGAACGTGTCACTTGAACGCATCGGTTCAGCTGCTCTGTTAGTTTTTAATAGTTCGTGGTGATGAATCAGCTCCACTGACTGTATCTGGTCATGGATGAACCCACTGATAGTTTCGGTCTTTGCATTAAATTTGTGTAAAATATAAAATAAAATAAATCCTACACCGTCTGTAGGATCTGGAAGAATAAAGCAAACAAATAAAAAAAACAGAGGAGGATGAAATGAACATTATAGAAACATTTGGCGCCATAAATCTACTGAAGTCAACGGTGATGACGACAAATACAGTTTAACTCGTTTAATCCAACATCAGCCTCTTCAGCAGAGACACAATCAGGACACAAATGATGAGTTTAAGGCCCATCCAAATATCAGGATAAAAAAAAACAAACAAAAGAAACTAAAGTTCCTCTGTAAGGCACCGGGGTTAAAAATCAAACATGTTTTTCTGAAACATCTGAGGATGACATCTTTAATCTGAGAGTGCAGCGCTGCCCCCTGCTGGCTGCGAGTCCACATCACCACCTCCGCTGCTTCAAACACACATTTCATGACACTAAAAATAAAAATGTTTTGAATTTTTAAAATGAAAATCAGGAGAGGTGAACGGTGCCGACTCTCTCCCAGCGGATCCAGTGGAAGACTGTGTTTGTACTGGGCAGATCCCAGTTTGAACGGGACCACAGTTTTAAATGAAAGACGTGTGAAGGCAGAAGCGAGCAGCGGATTATCTGAAGGTAGTGTTCATATTTAGGGTCGAAAAAACAAACGCGGCGTTATCTCTACGGCTGCTCTGGGGGTTTACGATGGTCGCCGTTGGCAACCACAGGGGACTCTGAGGTTTCCTGTCGGATTTCAGCTACGTGTCGTTTCTTGCTGCTCTCTTCTTCTGTGGTGGCGCCGTTCGCCTTCCCCTCCCTCTTCCTCTTGCAGACCAGGCCGGAGTCTTCCTCGCCGATCCGACCCTCCGGTATCCCCAGAACTCGCAGGCAGACGATGGCGGCCGCTTGCTCCGCGAATTTCTTCGACTTCTCCCTGGAAAGGAGAAGATGAATAAACATGTCGGTCGTCCAACAATAACCCCGCTGCCAGTACAACAGCTCAGTTTTCATCCCTTAGATTAGGAAATATAAATATAAACCCTTTTTGCCTGAATAAAATACAGTCTAAAACAGATTAAAGTGACATTTAAATCAGGAACGATCTTTTTAAAGCTCCGTGTTTCTTCTTCTTCTGTGTTTTATTTGAAGTGTTGATCCATCAGAAGATATAAAAACCATCTCAGTGTAGTTTCACATCTCCTCTCTCAGGCTTCTCTCTGCAGCTCTAGTAACAACAGGTCGGTGAGCCAATCAGAAGAGAGGAGGCTCTGAGCCTCTCTTCTGATTGGCTGACTGTTTTGAGTGATCCAATAAAAATATAGCAGATTTCAGGTAAAAACACTCAGAGAAACCAAATCCTGCAAGGTTTGGATGGTGGGTCCAGGTGGGCGGGGCTTGGGGCGAGTTAATTGTGTCTTATAATTACCAGAATACTGATGCTAACGAGCTTCAGACTGATGTAGGAGTGTGTGTGTGTGTGTGTGTGTGTGAGAGTGTGTGTGTGTGTGTGTGTGTGTGTGTGTGTGTGAGAGTGTGTACTGACCACAGTGAAGGTCTGTAGCTCTTGTCAGCTACAGTCACAGTCGACTGGAAGGCTCGATCCTGAGAGCGCTGCACCTGAAAACACAACACACACACACACACACACACACACACACACACACACACACACACACACACAGTTCACACCTTCCACACAAACTGCAGCTCCTCTAATGACCAGTGATGTTTTGTTTTGTCAGACCTTTAATTTGGGCTCCAGCTGCTGATTAACCAACATGTTGTTCTAACAATTAAACGAGAGTGTTTCCATGACAACAGCCTCTAAAAGACACAGTACAGTCTGGACCTTCGTACCGTCTCGTACAGCGGCTGCTCCAGTTTCTCTCTGCGGCTCCACTCCAGCAGGAACATCTTAGGAGTGATCTGAGGTGGGTACTCCCTCCTGACCACACACACACACACACACACACACACACACACACACACACACACACACACACATCCAGCAGCATAAAAACAATCAGATTCTGTTGTTGAATAAATCAGACCACATGTGTATCCAGATGTTGTTCCAACGCTGTGATAAACTGACCGTTCAAACCTGACCGCCATGGTGGTGACGTCCCCGTCCAGGACGGGCCTGTCGGGCTGGCTGCTGCTCTGCAGGGCGTCCCTCCTGGCCTGCAGCTGCTCCTGGGTCAGCTGGTAGAACGCCTGCAGCCCGTACGCGTCGCTGCAACACAACGCCACGGTCACATGACATCAGCACCTCACCGACACCTGACACTCTCTTATCAGACACCGGATCAAGTCCCGTACCTGATCTCGGCGTTGGTCTGAGCCGCCTGCACCTGCTTCCCCAGAGGAGACTCCACCTTGTCTCGGAGCATCTGACACAGACAGTACTTTGTGTTGAAGGCGTGGTTCTCGTACCGGATCGCCTGAGGAACAGAAACACAGTCAGCCCCGTGTCCAGATGTTACTCCAGATGTTACTCCAGAAACTACAGCTGGAAACTACAGCTGTCCAACGTCAACAGACTGAAGCATCTCGAGTAGAAGAGTCAGGACGCAGATATTCATGACTTCTTACAACTGGATTTAAGAATCAACATGTTGATATTTTTAAAAGCAAACGCAACAGCTTCCTTTTCAGTCCGGCTTTTAATAGAATCTTATTTATCTTTCTATTCATTTATGCATTTTAAGCTGCTTGATTGTTATTTTTACTTATTTTATTCTACTTTTCTTTCTGGTTTTACTCACTTCCAAACATCTCCAGTCTTTAAGCATTTCATTATTTTATCTTTATATTTTGTCTCCATTTTTATTTTTTAATACATTACATTTTATTTCTGGCTTTACTCAAGAGAGTAAATTAGTCGATCAATAACCAATAATCAGGATAAATCAATATTATTGATAAACTTTATAATTGCAAAAATAATTGCTGCAACTCTAACACATTTCTTCACTTTTAGCGACTTCTATTAAAAACTGTCTCTGTGGTGAAGACGATGAAGACGATGATGAGGCTCACATATTTGAGGTATTCCTCCATGACCCTCTCCAGAGGAAGTGGCCCCCCGCTGTTGAACACCGATGCGTTCCACATGGCGGCGCGAGCCAACATGACGGACGAGGCGCCGGTCGCCTTCTTGAACTCGTCCACGTCGGCGTTGGTCTTCACCAGGTCCAGAGATCCTCCGCTGCAGCACACGAGGTACAGCCATCAATAAAGGCCGGGAGTGTTTTTACAGAACATTATGATGTCACAGTGGAGTTGACCTTTGACCTTTCGGATGTAAAATGTCATCACCTGTTTGACATTAATGTTAAACTGTGTCATAATTAGTGCATGAATTTGTTGAGTTATGGCTAAAAATGTGTTTTGTGACCTTTGACCTTAATCACATCCTCCTCGGTTCATCCCTGAGTGCAGTCGGACGTTTGTGCTAAATGCTAACTGTGCTAATCAGAGCCGCTGTTGGTTAAACTCAGTGAACAGCTGATGCTTTACTTGGCGATGACGGGGATGGAGACGGCCTGAGCGGCGGCCTGGATGTAGTCGCAGTGGACGGGGTGTCTGGGACGCTCGTCTTTAAACCTGAACATCAAACAGCAGATTTTATATAAACATATTCAGTCCAACACTCATTTAAATATATGACAACAATATCTAACTGATGAAACCGGTCGGTGCGTTTACCTGCCGTGGACGGCGACAGCGGTGACGCCGGTCCTCTCGATCCTCCGCACCAGACTGACGGTTTCCTCCAACTGGAACCAGTGAAGAACATGACACCAGTAAGAAGTTACTGGGGACACTGGGAGGCTCCTGAGGTTCATTTTCAGATGTTCTTATTATATGTATTTTGTCGTTTTCCTTTTCAACAACATGCTTGTGTTCAAGCTTTTAATTTGAAAATTCACCTTTAAGCTTTTCTGTTTTCATTTTCAAACTGTTATTTCACAAAATCAATCAATCGTTCAGGTCTTACCGAGGGCAGGATTCGGATTTTACACGTCACTGGGATGGAGACGCCTGCGACGAGCTTCCTGAGGATCTGCATCAGAGAGAGAGAAGAGTCGACCCGTCCATATACCATCAATATCATTGATCAGTTAATATACACAACACAGTGGACGCACTCACCGCTTCGATCTTGTCGGGGTCTGACAAAAGAGCAGCTCCCATCCCGCCCTGTGGGACAGCGGAGGTCAAAGTTCAGCCAGAGGTCAAAGGTCAGAGCGGCAGCAGGTCGGTCACTGACAGGTAACTCACCTTAGTGGAGTATTCCTTCGGACAGCCCATATTCACGTCGACCGCGGCCACGTCCTTCTCCCTGCGCCACAGACAGGCGGTGTCAGAGAGCATCATGGGATACACTAGTTCACTACAGCTGTTCCTTAAAGGGCCAGTGTGTAAGATTTAGCGGGAGCTATTGTCAAAAACTGAATATAATATTCCTAATTATGTTTTCATTAGTGTAGAATCACGTTAGCTTAGCATGAGCCCTTCATATCTACAGAGGGAGCGGCTCCTCTTCTACTGAGCCGCCATGATGCACGGCCATGTTTCTGCAGAAGCCCAGAGGGGAGAAACCAACTGGCTCTAGAGAGAACCTTTCACGTCTTTACGTCACCTCAAGGCCACCGTAGGTTCTCCTACACATTTTGGAAAGGGAGGGGAGATGTCACTAAATCCTCCACACTGGTCCTTTAAATGTTTATCTCCTGCAAGATTACAGTGAACCGTGGATCCAAGTGTCAAATATTAACTTTGCTTATTTCTTCAGAGCCGTTGGCAGAATTTGGAGTGACACAGGAGTTTTAATTGTTATGATAAATTGACAGCTGTGTTTTCTCTGAGGTTAAACTCAAGGCGGGTCAGAGATGAAGTCTGTGAACTCACACAAGTCGGGCCACGATCAGCGCTCGGTCCGGGTCGGCAGTCCCCTAAAAAAAACACAAAAACACAACGAAAACTAACTTGCTCTGAATTTCAGTCCAGAGCGAACTGAGAGAAACTGATGCTCAGATGTTTTCTGTCTCACCATCTGGAAGACGACTCTATCCTTCTCCCTCTCACACGTCCTGAACATCACTCGCTCATCTGGAGCCACGAAGTCCACCGTCTGCAGAACCTCTGACAAACACACAGCGAGAAACTGAAAATGTAAAGCGTGTTTGTTTCGTGCCGGTCAGTCTGGAAGAGAAGCCACCGGTTTACGTTTTTTAATGTATTTTGACCGTGGTAATTGTTATACTGTAATAAACTATGGTGAAGACGGACGACTCCCTACCATTGAAGCAGTCGTGAAGTCCGACTGTTTATCTGTCAATTATTTATATTCCTTTTGTTCGGAACGGTCCGCAGATCAAAACAATCAAAAGAGTGCTTCATAAAAGGTTGTGAATATTGTAAATATAAATACGAAAACAAGTTCCTGCCGGGGGGCTTCGGGTATGTTTGTTTTGGTTAGTTTACTGCCTGGCGATGAACTCCTAACCAATGAGTGAGCCAGCTAACCCTTTCTCCGCCTACAGACAACAACAAAATAAAAAATTATTTTGATGGTTTAAGCTTCACTTCTGAAACAGCTATTATAGCTAGCAGCTAGACATCCTTTTTTAATTAAGCTCCAGCCGGGGACCGGCCACCAAAAATGGGTACTCTCCCCGGAAAACAGGGACATTTGGTCACCATGTGTTACGGTCCTGATGGGACTGGAAGAGAGACGGATCCTTACCGTTCACCACCCTCTGACACTGGGCCATCTTGATGTCAATCAGCTCCTGAAACAGACACCACAGAGTTCACAGCACTGACACAAACACTGAGCTCAGTTTAATCCTCCATCCTCCATCCTCACCTCGCAGTAAACCACATCGGCTCCGTAGTCCAGAGCCAGCAGCCTCATGGGCAGAGTCCCCACCCGGACCATGGGAGCCAGGGCGGTGATGTTACTGAAGCTCAGCCTGCCTGCCGACATCCTGAAGACTCGGTCAACAACCGGGTCCGAAATGATCAACCGTTCCCGGCTTGGCTGCGATGAGACGCCGTCTTCAGCTCGGCGAGACGCACCCGCGAAACTCCGCTCGTGAAATCAGTGGATTTAACGCGGAGTCCAAAACTGCAGACTTTAAACTTGAGATATGAATTAATAAACTTTTATTCTTCGATTCGGCAAATAATTAGTCCACCATGCCACACACGTCAACTTTTAGCACCGCTTCTGTGTAATCTACTCCTACAGGTTAGCATGTTTACCTGGCTGTGCCGAGCAGACACACACGATTTAAATTAGCTAATTCTAAAATAAGAAATCAATCAAGTGAAAAAATCATATGCCGAATTAACTACAGCATGTTATAGATTTGTAAACAAGCTAAGGTTATGCTCTGTCATGTCTGTGCTCTTGTCTAAAATCAAGAGATCTTTAAACTACAACTTTCCTAAATGGAGTTTGGCGG
>NW_019524791.1:14225-18418 GCF_002814215.2 Seriola lalandi dorsalis
AAAACTGAAGCGTGCTCCCGTTTCAACTTCCTGTTTGGACTCCTGCGTCATCGCGGCGTTATAGATCAGCCTCATGTAGATCAGCACCACATAGAATCATGACACATAGAACCACAGGAAAGGCAGTGTAGTTCAGTTCCTTGAGGGGGCCCTACGGAAGACGACTAGGGCCACAGGTCGGATTTAAAGAAAAAGGTCCATCCTTACCAACACACATAAAAATAAAGCTAAAGTTTTTCTATATTTTTTTTTAATTGTGAACAACTTCCATGGTGCATTTCAGCAGCGTATTAATCCACATTTGGGTCTTTTCACAGATGTTATTAAAATATTAAAGATGGCTCCGTTCTACAGTGTCCCATTACTACAGAGCGTTTATGGGTTTTTATGTGCATTTTAATTTTGCACATAAAAAAACATGTGGGAACATTGAAAAAAAAATTCAAAAATATCACAAAAAGTTTTCATGCTCGGCTGATGTGGAAAAGCTGGTGAATCGTTGAAAGCAATAGAAACAGACCCAGCCACATCAACCACAAACTCGCATTCTTGAGCGCTGGACTCGTGATGGTTCTTCTTCTTCTTCTTCTTCTCTCTCCTCCAGGTACATACCTCTCTTCCTCAACCTCTTGCTCTTCTTCAGTGGTGGTTTCTGCCACAGGAGTCAGGAGGAGAGGATGCCACCCAGCAAGCGTGGATGCTACATGTTCGAAACACCGCCCACTACTGGTCAGACTGTTTTACTACCACATTATAACCAGAGGCTCTGACCTGTACAGGTCAGAGGTCAAGTCCCTGTAGGAGCAGATCTGTTTCTGTTAGGAGCGAGGTGCAGGTCCCTGACTCCACTGTGATACTACAACTTTCTGTATTGTGACAAAAACAGAGGAAAATTCACCAAAACTCCATGTAATGAAACACCCTCACTCTTTGTGAGTCGCTGTTTATAAACCATTAATAAGAACAACTTGTGTGTTGCCAGTTTGAGGAAAATCATCCTCCTGTTTGACCCTTTGACACTAGCTAGACGCCTCCATGTCATCAAGTGTGTCATTAACAAAGAGTTTCAATGTCCCCTAGAAATGTTAATAAATCCTTAATAAAAGGTTCTGCAGTAATCCATCCCACAGATGGTCAAACGGCCCATCCCTCTATTATCACTTGGATTATAAAAAAGTGTCTGCTGAAGGAGGATTTTCCACAACCTGGCAACCCAAAAGTCATTCTAAATGATTTATTCAACAGTAATAGAGCTATTAACTACAGCTTATAAACACTTTATAAATGCTACCTGAACAGAAAGTGGTGCCAAGACTTTTGTCACAGCAAAGATCTACGATATGTGAGAAAGCAGACGCGCTGTAGAAAACAATTACACACTGAAGAAAACCGATACAGTGATCAATACTTTGTGATTACTGTATCTAGAAGTGCTGGAGCAAAGGATTCTTGAAGACGTGTCGCCTCACATCCCAAGGGGGGGGGGCATCAACTGTACTGTGAATCACAATATTAAAATACAGAGTCTCTACATCCGAGCAGAGGCAGGTGAAATAAAGACGAAGCATGTGATACAGAAACAAACAGTGACAACAGTAAGTCAGTAAAAACACTTGATTTCACAGAGAGCCGCCGATGCACCAAGGTAACGAGAGAGAGAGAGAGAGAGATCATTAAACCAAAACACTGGCAGTGAGTCGGAGTGGGACGGACGTGTGATGGTGCATGTGTCGTGTCATTTTCTATAAAATACAAACTGTAAAAACAGAACACTGTGAGGAAAGTTTTCGTTCAAAACCGCTCGTAACAACTGTTGAAGTTTATATCTGAAATATTTACAGCAGAGATGCAGATTTGTCAAATTTAGGATATTAGGTGCTTAACTGGTTGTTTTTACACATATGTCCAATCAAAGGTGTTTGTACTAATAGTACAAAAAAAACTGGCAGTAAAACGCGTCAGTGGTGACACCTGCAAAGTATTATGTGCCTCATTACGTCATAAAATCAGACGTTACAGAGTCAGAATTATTCATTCAAGTGTCACGACATGGACGGTGTTTGTAAAAAGAACCGGTTCTGTCTCTTGTTGCACCATCATGACTTCATACACATTAGAATTAGACAAAACACAAAGTCTTTCTACGTCTGATTACAATCACAGTGTCAGTAAATCAGCTAATTACAGCAAACCAGAGTGATGTGGTCCGAGGTGAGAGAAGCAGCGGCGGGTGAAGTGAACACGACTACGGTGTTAACAACAGATTAACGAGCGTCAGCTGGTCCTCGCTCTCAGGGGGTGTGGCTTGTGTACAGGTGAGAGAGGAGCACAGTTCGTAAAGTGAAGAGACGACAGAAGACCAAAGTGCTTCTCGAATAATCAAATGCAAAAAAAGAAAAAAAAAACTAAGCAAAAGGCAAACATATATTAAAATCTAATATAGTGAATCAGTTAATAAACAATATTTTAATATACATTTTCTCCAGTAAAGGCCTTTTCACACCAAGTCCCAACGTCCTGCACAAAAGTAATACATGTTCATTAAAAGGCTCTGAGCCTTTCAGGTAGATTTCAGGTAAAAACACTCAGAGAAACCAAATCCTATAAAGGTTTGGATGGTGGGTCCAGGTGGGCGGGGCTTGGTGACTGCTTTGTTGTGACATCACAAAGTTCCAGAAGTCCTGACGGCTGGTTTTAAGGCTCAGTTTCTGAATACAGGCTGTGTGCATTTCTCTGTGGACTGAGGCTTTGATACTTTCACAATATAAATATAGAAGCTAGAGCTGATCTATAATCACACTACACATGGACACAGACCTTTACACTGGAGGAGCTTTAATATTTTATTTGCAAAGGTCTTGAATTTTTCTTGCCGGCCTTCAGACAGTGAGATTCTTGTACATCATAAGTTTTTGTGAGTGTTTTCAGGCTGCTGGACGAGTTTAAACACTTAGAAATTAAAGGTGGGACTGTGGTGACAGTGGACTGAACGGTTCAATTTTTAACGCAAAAATGAAATGAATCAATTATCTGTAATTGGTTTATCTATACATTAATTTTGTGCCACTTATATTGGTTCATCTCAGGTTAGTTCATTAATTAATTTACTAAGAATTAATGTTACATACAGCTGGGAAGCTGAGAGATAGTAGGCGTCAATAAAACATCATTAATAAATAATGTTAAAGTATTAAAAGTCTTTTTATGTGGCGTTGAAAACGTCTTAAATATAATTGTGAACGCTGCAGAAACCCTGAAAACTGATTTTCTTCCTCTAGGAAGGAGGATAAGGACAGTGAGTGTTCGTTATTTACCTCTTATCTGAACTTTATTTGTTTTTAAGAAGAAGTTGGTGAAACATCAGCATTATATACAGTTTATTAGGAAAAAGAGCTACCTGAGAAAATGTGCTTAGTTCCAGTGAAGGAAAAAGTGAAACCAGAGAAGTGGAGGCTGTTAGAGCAGCGAATGTTCGACTGTCCGCTCACTTTTTCACTACTTAGTGTTTGCAACTATTTAGTGGAAGAACTTGCACCAGACATGTTTTCTCTTTGTGGTCAGGATCCTGACTGTGGACTGGTTTGGGACTCGGTGTGAAAAGGCCTGAAGGCACGATGAAACACCAGCAACACTCAGAGGAAATAACAGCAGTCAGTCAGAGTTCTGTCGCGTTACAGAAGAAGAAACAAATAAAATATAAAAGTCATCTTCACAGTGTGACACCGCTGGCATTAGGTTGTTGTATCTGACGACTTAGTAGAAAAGAGGGAGAAAAATAAAAAGTGCAGGCAGCCCCGCGCAGAGGAGCAGGAGTTTCCACTCCACTGTAGGGAAAGAACCAGAGTCTCAGAAGGGTCAAAGGTCAGACAGGTAGCTCCCGCACCAGGAAACAGGTGTCTGGGCTCAACACAGTGACGGAATAAAAACAAAAAGATCTTCATATCTTCAGAAAAGAGTTTTAAGAGTTGGCAGACAAACTGCTCCTGCCTGATGACCGGTCAGTCCATTCTGAGGGCGTGGCGACCTCGATGGGGTCGATCTGAGGAAAGACCACGAAACACAACCTCTGGCCCACGTACGTCGCCCGCTCTGCAGGAACACACAAGTCACAAGAGTTATTCATCAGCAGTGTTGAATCCAAACCCAAGAGTCTCTGCAGGTCTTGAAGCGAACTGGATTCAGGTCCCTCAAAA
>NW_019524791.1:18932-19374 GCF_002814215.2 Seriola lalandi dorsalis
AACCCAGCAGCAGCGCCCAGAACATCAGGTAACACACAGGGACCAGCAGGTTCACCTGAAGAAAACACAGATCTAAGTTTACAATAACTCATGATTTATAGATTAAATAAAAAAATAGTTGAGTTTCACTTGATGACGCATCCCTTCTCCGTACCTTGATGGGTCGGTACAGGTTGGGTTTCTTCCAGCGGTAGTACAGCAGACCCGCGATGGTGACGCCGTAAGACAGGTAGTTGATGAAGGAGACGTAGTTGATCAGGTTGTGTGTTTCTCCGATGCAGAGTATAACGATGGTGGCGGTGCACTGCAAAACACAGCAAGGCCACCAGTTTTACATCTGTTCACCTACTGGAGTGGAGCTGCTCAGCAACTCTTCAAACAGCTGGATAAAGTATTTTGAGGCCGACAGTCGACTTACAAACGTTCACGTCCTTAAGACCTG
>NW_019524792.1:0-379 GCF_002814215.2 Seriola lalandi dorsalis
GCTAACTTCAGCTACAATAACAAGTTACTCCTCACATATATGATATTAGCCTGTGAGACTAATGTAACAGTTGTGACAGCTAACCGTGTTAGCAGCATCTTCTCACGGCTCAGCCAGGAGCCTGTTGCTGTCAGGTTGATGCAGGTGGGTTTACCTGGTGTCCTCGAGGACACAGGTCAGAGACACCCCTCCCTCCTCCCCAGCTCCACCCTCTCATCCAAACATGGTTTCTTCTGGCACAAACACACAGACTAGTAAAGGTAAAGACAACAGCAAGAAGCTCCTGGTTCAGCTTCAACCTGCTGCATGTTCTCCTTGTGTTTCCTCCAGGACTCTGATCACTAGAACAAGACATGACATTTCATTCACTGAGGACTCT
>NW_019524792.1:399-724 GCF_002814215.2 Seriola lalandi dorsalis
GTTAATGTCAGTTAATACATTGTCCATCAAGACATCGCGATAGTTAAAGTTAAGATAACGTGACGTATAAAAATTGTGCAGACAGATATTTGTCATATAGAAGATTGTTCATTTAAAACTCAAACCAGTCCTGAACTGAAGCAGACATTCATGCACCTATCCTGACAGCTGATCGATATTTGTGATTAACTGTGATCCACCGCATCTCAACTCAAGTGTTTGTGTTTTATTGTCATTTGAAAGTTTCCACACTGAAAACTGAGTGATCTGTGCCAACAGAAGGAGGAGCTCATGTACAGAGCAGCCCATTAGTTTCCATTCATCT
>NW_019524792.1:744-1768 GCF_002814215.2 Seriola lalandi dorsalis
ATAATAATCAAAAGTTTTGACAGAAATATGACATCATGAGTCAAAACTATGAGATAATAAAGATAATGACATGATGAGGATGATGATGATGAGGATGATGAGGATGATGATGATGATGTTATGAGATTACAAAGTTGTGACCATCTGTGTAAACTGAAAGTTAAAAGTAAGAGATAAAATGTCAGGATTATGACTTTCTTTAAGATAATAAGTTAAACTCTTGGCACTGTTTGATAAAGTTGTGTATATATTTTGACTTGGAGCAACAATAAAAATACATTTATACTATTATTATACTATTATTGTATGTTTTAATTTTGTAAATGTACAAAATGTTTTAAAAAAACATTATGTGACATAGTAGTAATTTTTCTTTTTATTGTACTTTTTTTATAGCCTAACTTAAATTTTATTATTTTTCATAATTCCACAATATGAAAACTCAACAGTCTCCAACCAGCATTAAACACAAGAAAAACAAGCAACAAATATATCAACTCCACACACAAAAACATTTATTTTACTTTTTATTTAAATGAAGCAATTAATTGTTTAGTATATGAAATGAAAAAGAAAACTTGATTTACCACTTTATATATATATATATATATATATATATATAAATATACTGTAAAAAAAAAAAAAAAAAAAAAAAAGACTGTCATATGACTGGCAGCAGCGGATACCAAAAGTAAAACATCCTAATTCAGATAAAGTGTAAAAACAATAAATTTACAGAAAGTTTCAAGAATATTTCTACAGAGAAAACTGTTATTTTACAGATTTTTCCTAATTTATTATGATCAAACTCCTTCAATAAAGTGACGCCACTAAAGTTTCTGCAGAAAAACGTTTTCCTAATAATAAAATTAAGTGTCAATCAATGAAATATTAACACAAGCTTAACACTGTAAAGTAAACCTTTTGTTTTGGAAGACAAAGTAAAAAATATGTGTAAAACAGATTAAAATCATCTCAAACTTCAACTTGCAGTATTTGTGTTAACATTGAATCTTTAAGTGTA
>NW_019524792.1:1788-2442 GCF_002814215.2 Seriola lalandi dorsalis
TTTCACTTCACTCATTCACTTCACTCATTCACCTCTCATCAGCTGGTTTCAGCTTTAAACCAGCTGACAACATTAACACATACTAGCAACACACAGTAAAATTAGCTTCTTCTACATTGAATTAAATGCTGTTATAGCTAGCGCGCTAATCGCAGTTAGCTTTTCACTTTAACACGTTAATGACGCATTATAAACACACATACTTAATGACATTTGTTTATCCGTCTATAGCATTATTTAATCCGAAATAAACGACACGAACACAAACAACGTCACCAAAACAAGAGTAAATGTTTTTCTTACCTGATATTTTTGCAGGATATAAATTCCCTTAACTTCTCTCAGGTGACCAAACAGATTCAGTCTTTCCTAATATTACAGTTCTCCATTAAAACCCTACAACTCAAATTCGCTCAAAATAAGAATTTGTCAGATATAAAATAATCCAGGAAACAGAAGACTAGCAGCAGTGAGGAGTGAGACACCCAGCAGCAGCTCTCCCACTCAACACCTACTTTCTAATCTGATTCGTTATGTGTTTATGGTCTGAATCTCTAGTTTGAAGTTTTCTTCAATACAAAATTATGTTCATTATTTAAAATTATGGTCCTATTTAAAAGAAAATAGACGTTAAAGCAGAGTGGCTTTAGGACG
>NW_019524792.1:2462-4426 GCF_002814215.2 Seriola lalandi dorsalis
TGGCCCTTTCACCAATCAGGACGTGTTTCAGAGCGGTGGGCGTGGCCCGCCACCTCGTTTTTACTGAATTTATTGGCTCGACTCCATAATGAGATGACGAGCTCGGTCACGTTGCTACGGTAGTTAACTGTTTTTAATTAGTGTTTTGTGCCTTAATATAAAGTTTGGTTGTAATCACAGCCCCAGTGACGGGCTCCACTTGTTATCTCACAGAAATGTCCTCGTCATTCTCGCTCATTCACGCCGTCTCCTCCTGTCGGTACTGAAGCAGGGTTCTTTAAACATCAGGTCCAAACAGAGCAGAGAAAAGATCCTGATCCAGGAAGTAAGAGTCGAACACTTTGTCAGTTTAACATCTGAGCCTGAACAGAAGAAGAGTTTCTGTGACAGAGGATCTAAATGATCTGGACTCTTACAACTTGTTGTCATCCATTTTGTTCTTTCTCTCCCTCCATCCTTTTCCCGCTCTGCAGGACGTGCAGCACACGCAGACATGATGTATAAACAGTATTTTAAGTTATAATGTACCAGTTATTTGTGTTGTAACCCTGTTGTCTTAGATGGTGACGTGTGTGTGCTGCGCAGCCTGCAGGACGCCTCTGTGACGTCATGTTTTCCCGCCCTGCGAGGACCTGAATGACCCTGTTTGTCCCCATGTGCCTGTAAATCCAAACTTAACATTTGAATAATAAAAAGATTACTACAGGAAGAGTGTGTGAGTGTGTGTGTATCACATGGAGGCTGTTGGTGTTAGCTAACAGCTAACACGTCTGACGCTAAACTACAGTCTGAACTGCTGGTGTACCAGATCATGAACCTAAAGGGAAAATGTAAAAGCTTTGAAATGATCTAGAAATGTGTGATAGGTTTGTTTCTTAGCGCCCTAAAAAATGTATTTCATTTACAGAATTTCCATGTAACAGTTTTAGTAAGTAAAGCAAAATACACTTAAATCAAATACATTATCTTATTTTAATTTGGTGAAAGAGAAGAAGAACTCCTCTATTAGGTCGCTGATGTTTTGCTCTTTACCAACATGAATGTAATGAACCAGCTGTGGCGCCGTCGTCACTGTTCACACACTTTCTCACTCACTTCAACATTAACATGAAGTTCATTAATCCCTCTGCCTCGTTACAGCAGCAGCTGGATGTGATGGTTCATTTCCCCTCATTCCATAATGCATGTGTTAGAACACACATGTAAATATCACAAAAACACTAGAAAGAAAACGCAAGAGACAATTAAAAGTATAGAAAACTTAAATTACAAAAAGCTAAATAAAAGTAATGAAACAAAATTAATAATTTCTTTCTATATATGCTGCACTGTGAAGGTTTTTATCTATTAAACTGTGCAGAAATATTGTAATGGTTTTATTTTTATATTATTTTACTACATTTATGTACAATATTTACTTTGTTCACATTCTAATGTTTATTTTATGTAAATATATTTGCATGTTCTTCATTCACCAGTTGACCCAGAGCCTTGTGGTTCCCGGCTGAGAGCAGCAGGTGGCGCCAGAGTCCAGTTTGTGTTTGAGCTGCTCTTTGGCTGCAGGAGCAAAGTGAGGGACTGAACAGACACTTTATATCTTCAGACATGTTTGTTTCAGCGCAGACGGAGGGACCTGATCACGAACTACAGATCAACAAACACTGAGACGATGAGTCAAACTCTGTGTTTGACTTTGTCTAAACGGAGAAAATGAGCAGAGGAGGAAAAGATCTGCACTGTACAGATATGGATCTCTTCAAACAACCCTCTTATTTATTCATTTACTTATTCATTTTACTGTCATTCATGACAAGAAAGAGGTTGAACAGAATATTTTTAATCACATAATAAAGTAAAACTTACAGAAGCTCTTTATAGATGAAGTGATTAGTCACTAGATCAATAAGTTTGACTGAAAGGTAATAAATAAAAGAAATGATAAAAGTCAGAATTATGAAAAAAGA
>NW_019524792.1:4446-4866 GCF_002814215.2 Seriola lalandi dorsalis
GTTAATGTCAGTTAATACATTGTCCATCAAGACATCGCGATAGTTAAAGTTAAGATAACGTGACGTATAAAAAATGTGCAGACAGATATTTGTCATATAGAAGATTGTTCATTTAAAACTCAAACCAGTCCTGAACTGAAGCAGACATTCATGCACCTATCCTGACAGCTGATCGATATTTGTGATTTAACTGTGATCCACCGCATCTTAACTCAAGTGTTTGTGTTTTATCGTCATTTGAAAGGTTTCCACACTGTGAAAACTGAGTGATCTGTGCCAACAGAAGGAGGAGCTCATGTACAGAGCAGCACATTAGTTTCCATTCATCTGGTTGAAGGGAGACTGCGTGGACATCCTTAGTTCTCTAATGTGCTGTGATGATGATGATGATGATGATGATGATGATGATGCTAGAAAACC
>NW_019524792.1:4886-5584 GCF_002814215.2 Seriola lalandi dorsalis
CAGAACCAGACTCTTCATAGATGTGATGCTGTGACCTCAGAGACGGATGTGTGACCTCACACACTCTTTAGTGTGAACTGAACACTGACAGTTCAGGTTGTGAAGCAGGTGTCAGTGTAGTACAGCTCATGTTCATTAGTTTTATTCACAGCTTCATTGTTGTCATTGAAAAGGTGTTTAATAAATAAACCTGTGATTAAATTGTATTGAGTGTTTGTTCATATTTACCATCTGCCTCATGATGAATCTAACAGTCACTTTGGTGAATTAGTGTTTTCATTGTTATTAAAATTGGTAAGTTCATAAGAGAAATTAGAAAAGCACAAACTCTAGTATCTGTCTCTAGATCCTGTGTTGTCTCTGTTGAAGGACGGACACATTTAAACATTTCTATCATGTTTGTTGTTGATTAAAGCAACATAGAAAGTCTCTGATTAATTACAGATTCAGTGTGTTGTGATTTCTACACTGTGCTGCTGCTACTGTTAAAGTTCACAACAGACACGCTCCATAAAAACCATCAACAAAGCAAAGCTGCATAAAAAACTTTATTTCACATTAGAACTGCATTAATTTTAACAATTTACAATCAACTGTAACTGACAAATTAAAACTAGAACACAGGTGTGAATGAAGGTGCAGGTGAACTTCACTGTCACAAGTTTGCATCATAAAGAGGTGGATAAATCTTATTTAGT
>NW_019524792.1:5604-6788 GCF_002814215.2 Seriola lalandi dorsalis
GATACATTCCAGTACTTCTGGAGTTTGAATGTTTGATGTGATGAAAAAAAGTTTGTTTCATTTCATCCAGAATTACAAAGTTTGAATGTAGAAGTCACATAAATGTAAAACTAATAAGATTTACCCTGAAATTACAGAGAAGATCTTTAAATTGTTAGTGTGGACATTAACCTTTATAATAACAAGCTACATTTTTAATTACAGATAATTACTGTCATTTTACATAGATTTGTATGTAATTTAAAAAAGCTGAAAAAGTACTGTATAAATAAAACAGTAATTTGTCTTTACATAAATGGGAAATAAAAGTAATTATTATTATTGGCATAAAGCTTAAAATAGAAGTTTGGTTGTTAATTCACAGATCATTTCTGTCATTTTACAGACTTGTTCACAATTTAAAAACATTTTTTACAGTGTATCTGAGCTGCAACTATCATTTTCATTGATTCATATTATTTTCTTGACTCGTTGTTTTGCTTGTAAAATGTGAGAAAGCAGGAAAAACTGAGATAAGTTCATAAAACTCAAAGTGATGAAAGATCTTCAGTTTACGATATAAAACAGCAAAACAAAAAGGATGTATCGGAGAACAATCAACAGTTATTTCATTATCAACACATCTGACAGTTGTTTTCTTTAATAACTGATTGATTGATAAAGAAAATGCCTCATTACGCCCTGAAGTAAGTACACAAAACTTTATTTCCACGGCACATTTCATTCCAGGTGGAAGAACAACGTGCTGCACAACATGAGTTATCAAGGAAGTTGCAAACACAAAAGCTATGTGGATAGTGTGAAGATAAAACATTAGACACAAATTAAAACGAACACATGATACGTATGAATTAAACACCACTAAGAAAATAAAAATAAGACATATAAAACATATATATAAAATGGTTGGTCTACGAAGTGAATATATTCTAATGGCTTTTTTTTAAACCAACAGTCAAAAATACAAAAATGTTTCGTTCACTGTCACAGAAACCAGCAAATATTCACATGAGAGAAACTGGTTCCAGTGAATCAGTTGTCTAAATTGCTGACAATTAATTTTCTGTCAATTGCTAATTGATTAATCAACTCATGATTTAAGCTGTAGTGTGGCCTGCCGGTTGGCTCCTGGGTGTCTGGGGAAATAATGTGATTGTAATGAAAAGTGTGTGTGTGTGTGTGTG
>NW_019524792.1:6808-7741 GCF_002814215.2 Seriola lalandi dorsalis
GGGGGGGGGGGGGCAACAATACATTTTTCCTACAGGCCCCCTGGGAAGTTAAAACCAGTCATGAATTAATGAGATGGGGCTTTTGGGGGCCCCTGGTGTCCGGGGCCCCGGGGCAGTTGTGAACTTTGCCCCTTCACTGGAGCCAGAGCATGGATGTTGTTATTTACTAAAAAAGTAGCCTGTTAATTAGCCGACAAATCGATTAATCAACTATTAGCTTCAGTGATTCAGTACCCAGACCTGAATGCGTGCTCCCGTCTCTGCTCTCACGCAGGAGCGCGCCCGGTGTCAGGCTCGTGCCCGGCTCTGTGGAGTGGACCGAGCGGCGGCAGTGAGGGGGACAGCCAGCCGGAGACACGCCGACCGACCACCGCGTCAGTCCGCTCACTTTCCAGCGGCTCACACAGACACTCCGCGGCGGCTTTGAAGCGGACGTTTCAGGGGCAGGAGGGAAAGCGGCTCCCCGCCTCGGCCGGGCACCGGTCTGTGTGAAGTTTAAAGCCCGCTAAGCTAACCTGGGAGAGCGGAACAATGAGGCAGAGCCAGCCGGGCTGCCGGACCGCCGCCGGCTGCTGCCGCCGCCGCAGCTAACGGCTAGCTAGGAGCAACTGGGCGGTCAACGCGACAAAACTCTCCCATGACGGATTATACACCGACTTTTCCCGCTTTCTCCCGCCGTGTAAACACTTAAACCCTCTCTCCCGGGCTTCGCGTCCACTTCTGGAGGGTTTCTTTGAAAGACAACAAGTTTTTTTCCCCCCGTCGGATATGGAGACGGACTCGGTGGCAGGCGACGTGGAGTCTCTGCACGGCGGACTGAGCCTCCTGGATCCCCTGGTGGACCGGATCCTGGTGGACACCGTGTCCCAGCAGCAGGGATGGCTCCGAGTTTACGGTAAGAAAAAGACACAGAAAGACAGAGGGGGGGGGGGG
>NW_019524792.1:7761-9789 GCF_002814215.2 Seriola lalandi dorsalis
GGGGGGGGGGGGGGGGGGGGGGGGGGGGCAGTGTAGGTGCTGACCCCGCACACTGGCAGGTTTCACCGGGGCGGTGCGCAGGTAGTCTGGAGAGCGATCACCGGCCGGAGAGCCAGGTAACAGCCGTGGGCCAAGGCCGAGGTCATGGCGGAGCTCAGTGTGTCTGCTCCTCCTGGTGTTAACCTTTACAGCCAGTTACTTTCAGTTCTGGTTCCCCTACACAGAGGTCAGAGGTCAGCCACAGAGCAGCAGCACCCCCCTCCAGCTGGGTCTGGACCCCTACAGTCCCTTCAACTCTGGGGGGGTTAAATACTTTTCATGACATGGATCTCCAAAAATAGACCCACACCTCAGTCCTGAGACTGAACTAGTTCCTCTGAAGAGAGACAGAAACTATGATTCGTCTTCAATTGAAACCTGAAAACACAGAAGACAATTAAAAACCTGAAGGTATTATAATCTGTTAATTCATTATGAGGTAAATCTGTTCAGTATAAACCTGAAAACTCAATAAAACACCATCATGTTGCTTTCTGAAGTGTCATAAACCAGGATTCAGCTTCATTACTTCACATTTTTAGAGCTTAACTTCCCCACGTTTTCAAATTAACAGAAGTTACAACAAGTTTAAGAGTTGTCACTTGAATTTAATGTAAATTATAATAATATATCAAGTTAAACTTTTAACAGTTTGATATAGCTCACAATGTTCACAATCAAATGAATCCAATAATTGTTTAGCTTATGAAATGAAAAAAGAAAACTTAAATTTAACACTCAGTTTAAGCTCTAATAACATATATAACAATATATAACGTGCATCCTGGATTGAGGCTGTAAAAAGTCACATGTCAACAAGATAAAGCAGCAGTGGTGTTACAGCTGTTCTCTTTCCCACTGAACACCATCAGTAAAATATTGAATACTCAGTTACAGATTATAAAACTACACTTTTTAATTATCCTCCCATTTCTAACCCGCATTTATAAAGTTTGAACGTTTCTTCTTTAAGTTTGAGCGTTGACAGATGTGTCTGCTGACGTCACGGTCTGTTCAATATATATTGATATTTCATAACGATCATGATCATGAAATATAGAAATGTAACAAACGGTCAATAAATGTTTGATATCAATGATTTTCATTTTTATGAGTTAGATTTGATCATTATAATCTGGAATGTTCTGACAATAAATAATCATTTAAAAAGGAGGTAAATCAGCCTTTAGACTCACTCATTGATCATGATGATTATCCATATCGATACCCATGATTTTTGGCATCATTGCAGACGGCGTGTGTTCCATCAGTCATACACACTTTGTTTTGGCGAGTGTTTGCAGCTCGTGTTGTCCAGCTGATGAAGATGTTTCCTGAGGTTGTTTGTGTTTTGTCTGTTTGCGTGTGTTTTAAGTCTCAGTGCTTTGAGCTCTCAGGGCCACCGTAATAATAAGTGTGAATAAATAAATAATGGAGTAACGTCTGCTGAGCGTGGGGAGATTAGGCCGGTCTGTTGACTCTGAGTGTCTGAGGGACAAAGTGAGTTTGGTTTCCACTTCCTGTGGCGCCGTGTGGTGGATGAAAGTTTGTCAGGAAGCAAAGTTGAGCCTGAGTCGTCGTCCTCTTAGAACATGTGAATATTGACAGTAGATACGATTTCATGTTGGGCAGCAGTCGACTGACTGACTGACTGACTGACTGACTGACTGACTGGGTTAAATGACTCAGGGCTGCAGCTGTTGTCTGATGTTCCTCCTTTAATCCCTAAAATAAAAGTTTGTCAGAGCTGTGAGACTGGTGCACGAACAGTTTTCCATGACAGAACGTCGCTCTGCGGCGCCGAGGCGGTCGTGTCTCCCCGGGGAGTCGGGCTCTGCAGGAAGTGAATGAACTACTGGTGACGTGTTCACAGTGAGTCACAGCGACGTGAAGCATCTCCTCACTTTATTTGACTGTATCTCATCGGTTGGTATCAGGTCCGTCCTTCACATCAAAACCTGATTCCTCTGTGCTGCGTTCACAGCACTT
>NW_019524792.1:10105-12648 GCF_002814215.2 Seriola lalandi dorsalis
GTGACTGCTTTGTTGTGACATCACAAAGTTCCAGAAGTCCTGACGGCTGGTTTTAAGGCTCAGTTTCTGAATACAGGCTGTGTGCATTTCTCTGTGGACTGAGGCTTTGATACTTTCACAGTATTAATATAGAAGCTAGAGCTGATCTATAATCTATAATCACACTACACATGGACACACACCTTTACACTGGAGGAGCTTTAATGTGAAATCCACACCTCTGTTTTATGGACTATTGCGGGGCTGCAGCTAAGAATTATTTTTGTTATCTACTAATTTTAATTTAGTCCATAAAATGACAGAAAATATTATCATTAGTCCATAATTTGTCTTTCAAAAAAACCACGGATGTTCCATATTTTAAAATGATAATAAATTAGTTTTAACATTTTGAACATTTACATTCATTTCCAAAAATCAACTGGAAGTAGGACTTTCTCCAAAACTTCAAAATAGGAGCCTCATAAAGAAGTTGTTGCCTTGTTCTTTAACTAGTTGAAGTCGTTTCTCCGAAGCGAGAACAGCTGTTCAATGATGTGAAACTGAGAAAAGCAGCGAGTCTTTGAGCGTTCATCAGGAGGGAAACATCTGCAGAGACTCAGTCACTGACAGGGTTTGGTGTCTGTGGCTGTAAAACTTGTTGTAAAGTCGCTGCAGTGTTTGTTCCCATGGATCCTGAACGCAGCACTGGTATCTGTGGATGCAGGGCTGTGTTTGGATGTTTGCTCGGCCCCCCCCCCTCAGTGTTGGGGGAGTGTGATGTCAGCAGCCGGTTTGTGCCGGTGATCTCACCCGGCAGGACTCCGGCTCTGGCATCAGACCCTCGCTGCCATCCGCAGCTCACATACCTCAGATAGACTGAAGGAGGGCCGCCGGCGTGCTGCCTTTAAGTCCACCTCACTGAGTACGGACAGACCAACTAGCTGCAGGTAGTTCAGCCTATACACAAATATATTATATGTACATATATTGAATTTACATAAGTAAAAATTATATATGAAACCTGCTAGGAAATGGAAATAGTTCATATATTGACATATATATCTAGCCGATACAAAGATATACATTTCTGTATATATGCCTATATTGTAGACAGATATACGTCCATCCCACAGTCAGAACGTGATGATGATATAAACAGTAATGTCCAAAAGTCTGAGACACTTTCCCAGAATGTGAAGTTGAAATGAATGAGAAAACATGTATGTTGTTTTAATAAACTTGTCTAATACTAATTAACTTACACTCAATAAATAAAATATATAATGTTAACACATCATGTGTTCTTTTAAAAATTCATCAGATATTTTTAATATATGTACTTATACATATTTTACTATGGGCATTTTCTGTGTGTCATATAAACTCATATCTTCATATATCCAGAGGATATGTGATAATAATAGGTGACAGATATTGATATAGAGACTGTGTGTGTCGTATATTATATTTCAGTAGCTCACAGTGAGTCAGAGAGGCTGAGGTCAGACTGGGGATGATGTCATCAGGTCCACTTCCTGTGGTTTACAACCACATCTCCAAATATGAGTCTTTATAAAGATCAACATCACCTTCATCAGAGTGAGAGAGAGACAACATGAGGATTTACTGAAGCCAGACCACATCATCCCTCCACCTGCTCCCAGTCTGCTTTAGAATCCGTCTGAAGATTTTACTGATCACTTTTAAACCCAGAGCAACATCAGAGTTATTAACCCCGTACGAGCCAGAGCGCAGCCTCAGGTCCCCGCTGGTCCTGGACCAGGAGCCTTCGACTGGACTCCGACCCGCCTGAGGAGGCGAGGCAGAGTCAGGGACTTCTTTTAAATCGCTTCTTAAAACTCATGTTATAGACTTGCTTTTATGTGATGTCGTCTTTTTATCGCCTTTTTAATCATTTTTAATCTTTTTAATCTTTTTTTAAAATGTTTTTGTCGCCTTTTTGAATCTTTTTTATAATTTAAAAAAAAAATCATCTTTGTATCTTTTTATTGTCTTTTCCATTTGTCTTTTTATCTCATCGTCTCCATATCGCCCTTTTATTGCTTCTACTGTGTTTGCATGTGTCTTTTCTAATATGGCATCTGCTCCCTCTGATTGTCCTTATTATATTGAAGCTTATTGTTTGTCCTCCGTCCGTAGCTCCTCCTGATCTCTGTCCTGCTTTTCATTTGTTTGTCAGAGCACTTTGTAAACTCTAATGGTGCTTTATACATAAAGTTATCATTATTAATAATATTATTATAATAACATTTATAATGCAGCGTTCATGGCTTGTTAGAGGTTGTGAATAGATGGCTTATGTGCAGGTTCTCCAGTGTGTTCTCCCACTGTTAGCCTAGCTTAGCACAAAGACTGGAAGCAGGGGGAAACTGTTAGCCTGGCTCCTTCACAGCTGACACAGAGATGAAGTTGTTCTTTCTGGTTTTGATAATGAGGATGATGTTGTTACGCTGCTCAGACTGAGGTGGTTTTAATCCGTGTGTGTGTGTGTGTGTGTGTGTGTGTGTGTGTGTGTGTGTGTGTGTGTGTGTGTGTGTGTG
>NW_019524792.1:12668-22631 GCF_002814215.2 Seriola lalandi dorsalis
CCCCCCCCCCTCAGTGTTGGGGGAGTGTGATGTCAGCAGCCGGTTTGTGCCGGTGATCTCACCCGGCAGGACTCCGGCTCTGGCATCAGACCCTCGCTGCCATCCGCAGCTCACATACCTCAGATAGACTGAAGGAGGGCCGCCGGCGTGCTGCCTTCAAGTCCACCTCACTGAGTACGGACAGACCAACTAGCTGCAGGTAGTTCAGCCTATACACAAATATATTATATGTACATATATTGAATTTACATAAGTAAACATATGGTCAACACTTTCATCCTGTGGCTGATTAACGCTGAGCTGTGACATGTTGTGACAGATAGGACGTGGAGCAGTGAGGAGAGGGACGTCTGACAGGTGAATGCAACACAACTTCCTGTTTTCAATCAGTTAGAATGGCGAGGTTCTACACCTAAATGGTAAATACAACGTGTTTGGGTTGTTGCTGCTGCGGTCGAATGAAGGTGGCTCTTCTACTTGATGATTTTCAATAGACTAAACAGATGATGGATTAATCAAGAAATTATCAGATGATTAATCAATAATAAAAATAATTGTTGGGCAGTAATTTGGACCTGGTGGAAGAAACTGTAGGAGTGTTTGGCGTTGGTTCTGTCTCTGTTCTCCTGATCGGAACGTGTCAGGTTCAAACTCGACCCGGTTATTTGATGAAAATTAGATCTTTAATAGATTTGATAGAAACTTCTGTATTTACCACTCAGTGACACAGACTGTAAGTAAAGATGGCCGTCGCCTCTGTGACGTCACCCACAGGTTTCTGAAGCTCAGAGTGAGCTGCTCCACCGTCGTCATCTTGGCAGTACCTGACTCCGCCCCCTAACTCCCAGCTAATCCAAACATTGACAAAGAGGAGGGGCCTGTGTGGAGCTGAGACTTCAGTGCATACATGCACCCACCTGTCACTCAAAAAGGCCACGCCCTCAATCCTCCATAACTGTAGTCCTTAATAAAATGTAAACAGGTGAGTTATATAAACAGGTGTCATGAAGGAGGAAATCAGCTCTAGAGACCAGAACAGTTTTTGTACCAGGCTGTAAACATATTTATTTCTGCTGTAAAGTTGGACATTTTAACATGGGAGTCTATGGGGACTGACTCACTGTTGGAGCCAGACTCTAGTGGTCGTTAGAGGAACTGCAGCTGCTGGTTTCAGGCTGGAGGTTGGAGCTTGATCAGAACAAACTGTCCTTTTCACTCAGATGATTATTTCCTAGATGAATCTCCTGATGGTTCTGCTTCACAGTTTCGTCTAATGTCTATATTCAGAGGCTCTGCGGGGTCAGAGGTCAGGACAGGAAGGTTTCCCTCCATCTGTTCAGCAGCATGGTGCTCTCAGTGAAGCCTTCAGATCTCTGAGCCGATGGCGGCGGGGAGCGCCGCCGCCCGCTGAGGTTTTCAGCTTCTATATTGGATGGGGACTGTGGGAGCTTGTTGTGTTCGGTCTACTTCACACCTGAGATTCCTGCTGGAGCGTGGCGTCCGGATCGGAGCAGGGCTGGACCGCGGCCATGGCGACGCTCGCCTCGTGTTTCCTCTGCGGCTGCACGGAAACAGACTCTCACTCTGTCTGTCACACTGTCGCAGCTCCAGATTTCTTCTTCTCTGCTTCCAAATGTCAAGTTTTCATTTCAACAACAGAGAAACAACATGAGCTTCAAAGGAGGGTTCATGCGTTTTATCTAACGGCTTTAATGATTATTGATTATCAGCCTTCAGGAACAACGTTTGTGTTTCCAGGTTGTTAATAGGGATGATGATCGTTGAGATCTTAACGGCTCTTCTACTTTTATCAATAGTGCTTATTGATCCGGTACTTTAGTGGTTCTCTTATCAATCTGGTTCTTTAAAGATTCTCTTATTGATCCGGTTCTTGAACGGTTCTCTTATTGATCCGGTTCTTGAACGGTTCTCTTATTGATCCGGTTCTTGAACGGTTCTCTTATCGACAGTTCTTGATGACTCTGGTTGAGTGTTTGGACTTGTTGTCGATCTGCAGGATGAATCTGAACCAATCAGACACCTGCTGCTGCTGATGATGATGATGATGACGACTTTGGCAGAACCTCAGACAATCTGTCGTTCGTGCGTTCTCCGCTGTGATTGGTCGGCTGTACGGAGGTGTGAATGTGGGCGGGGTCTGAGTTTCACACCACTGTTTCTGTCACTTGTCATGTGAACAGCCGAGTGTGTTGGACCGAGTGTGGACGTCGGTGAGCGGGTTCAGGCCCGTGTGCTGGTGTCGGGGACAATGGAGGCCGACCAGAGGAGGAAATGGAAAGTTCCTGGCTGTTTTCAGGATGGGGGGCGTTGAGACAGGATTTCCCCTCTCAAACAAAACAAGAGTCTTGACTTCTCTGGTCAGAAATAAGCTGCCGTCTATTTCAGGACGCAGAGTGGAAAAACACAGCAGCGGGGATCCACTAGTCTCCATGACTACAGGGTTAATATCAGGTTGTTATTCCTCCGCCCAGCGACAGTCAGAGCGGCAGCCATTTTGTTTTCAGGTTGTATGTATGTCTCATTCTCGTGGACACGATGTCTCAGTAACACCTCGACAGAACTTCTTCAAATCTGGCACAAATGTTCACCTGGACTCAAGGATGAAATTTGGTGACAAAAGGTCAAAGGTCACAGTGACCTCAAAAAACGTGGTTTTGGCCTTGTGAACGCGAAATCTCCGTAACGCCTCGAGGGAGTTTCTTCATCTTTGGTAAAAACATTCACCTGGACTCAAAGATAAACTGATAAGATTTTTGTGGCTAAAGGTCAAAGGTCATGCCACTGTGATCAACTGACTGATTCAGCAGGTTAATCACTGATGAAAGTTCGTTATAACTGTTGGTTTCCCCTGGCAACAGTCGCAAATACTGTGTTTGTGAAATCATGTGCAGATCAGCTACTTTATCAATGAGTTAATGGTTTAGTCCATAAAATACAAAAACAGTTTTACTATAAAATCCCTCAAATGATCAAAGTAGTCGCTCATTGATTTTCTGTTGATCAACTGATCAACTCATCAATGAAATCAGTGCATTTTCAGCCACCAGTGTTTCTGCTAATTCTCAGTTTGAATATAAAAAACAGAAAACAACAGTTAGTTGTTGTGTGTCGATACAGACTCAGACATTCTTCTGTTTGTGACATCACGATCTTCAACTTCCTGTCTGTTTTCTGGAACAGTTGTGTGTCCTCGTCTAGTCGATCCTTACGGGAGATTTACCCAGGATTCCTCAGGGCCGTGCCCCTCCCTCTGCTGATTTATTGCTCTCTTTGAGGCTGCTGGTTATTTTTAGCTGGAGGCTGCTGCTGGTTTCCGGCAGGATGGGGATGATTGTGGCTCTGTTCTCAGAGACGTAGCGTCCACCTCTGGTTTCCACCTGATGGACTTCCTGTTTGTCTTCTCCCGCCGCTCTCAGGGAGTTGTAGGAGCAGGAATGTTGGTTACATCTCCTGTCTGGGCTCAGCGCCAGGAAATGAATGAGATTCCATTGAGCTCAGTTCAGTTCAGTGTTTACAGGAGGTCTCAGAGTCCTGAGCGTCCAGGTCAGCAAACCTGAACCTGCTCCAAATCTACACAGCTGTTAGTGACCGACCTGCAGTTCTACCTGTGCACAGGTGAGCAGGCTCAGTGTTGGCTGTAGGTGCAGAGAGCCAGAGAACTGAAAGTGTGCTACTGATTCTTCTCTTGGCTGTTTTACAACTTCATCTAAACGATCAATTTGTTGATTGTTTCATTGAATTTCATCGAAACACAAAGGTTTTAGCTGCTGCTCCGAACAAACCGCCATTTTGTTTTGCCCCGGAACAGTTAACCTCCTTTAATGAAGCGTTCCCCCTTTGTTAACATTTTTAAGACTAATCTTAAAACCCACGTTTTTCTTTGGCTTTTAATCTTTCTCTTTTATCTTCTGTGTTTTGTGTGAGACTGTGGGGAAGTTGAAACTTCACATTGTGTCGTGTGTCTCTCATTGTGTTTTTAAATGTGCTTCATAAATAAACTTGATTTTTGAATTTGACGAAGTCCCGTACATTCGAGTCGCACTCTGCTTCAGCCGCCATTTTCCAAAACGTTAGCGTCGACTGGAGCCGATAACGGCTGACGTCCCGACGCAGCAGCTACTGAGTGATACTGAAGAAGACATTTGTTATGATTAAAGTGTTTTAGAAAAAATAAAAATGATGCGTCAGTTTAAAAATATTGATGACATCATTGATTACGGCGAGTGATGGCGGCAGGACGGCCGCACAACTGGGAGTGAGAGATGTAAAGATGGATGACATCAGGGAGGTTTTCGCCCCGTGTGGAGAACAGGTAGAGCTGATTGAATGGTTTTCGTGGCGTTCTTGTCAGATGTTTGTGTTCAGACGCTGGTGGATTTAAAGGACAGATGGTTTATGTCTCTGCGCCGCGACAGTCGTAATGCCTTGAAAGAACTTCTTCAAATTTGGCACAAATGTCCACCAAGACTCAAGGATCAACTGATTAGATTTTGAAGGTCAAAGGTCAAGGTCACGGTGACCTCACAAAGCACTACCCCGTTTTGCCCGTGTGAACGCGATATCTCCGTAACGCCTTGAGCGAAGACCCGTTCACCTGGACTCCAGGACGACCTGATTAGATTTTTGTGGCCAAAGCACTTCACAGCAATTATGACAAAATCTCACACAGATGGTTCATATTTAGTATTTTCTCTGACTCTGGATGAGCAGGGACGTGACCTGGACCTCGTCTGAGTGGAGGAGGACGAGAGTCTAGCTCCAGTCAGGTCCAAGTTTCAGATCAGCGTCCCTGCGTTTCCCTGGACACGTGTTCAGGACGTCCAGCGTGCTCACAGCAGGGCGGCTTATTGTGTTAAATGGAAACAGAAAGTTTAAGGAGAAAGTGTATTGACTCCCACAGTGAGGCGCAGAAAAAGAGAACAGCTTTGGTTTTGGACTGGAGTCAACAGGAAGTGTCTGGCAGGATCCGGACTCTCCCGGTCCCTGCTGTCTGTTGGTGGGCGGTTGGTGGAGGACTTGGCTCCGTCCAGGACTCCTCAGCTTAGCCTGCCTGGGTCTTAACTCTGACCTACATGCAGCCGCCGTCGTCCCGGACACCAGCCGCTTGGTTATCCAATAAATACTGATATGTGGGTCACTGAGGGCAGCTGGTCTTTTAAAGCCTCGTTACAGGAAGAGGAGGAAGAAGAAGAAGCAGAAGAAGAAGAAGGTTTACTGGGGGATCCTGGAAGTTGGACGGGCTTGTTTCTAATATTTTTAACTGAGGAACAGATCCTGTTTCCTGACCATCCACCATCCTCTCCTCCTCTGACGAGCTGCAGTCAGCTGTGTGTCCCTGGAGAAACACCTGATTATTTTTACCAGCGGTTCAGTTTATAACAACTTCCTGTTGAGTATAATCTGGTTTTAAATTTCTTCTACACTCAGACTTTCACATGTGCTGATCCTCCACAGCTGCTCTGCTTTAAAACTGATACTGACTCCTGACAGCAGCAGCCAATCAGACAGCAGCGTGATGACAGGTACCCGGCCTCACCTGCGTCACATTTGCTTCACCTGACTTGTTTACATTACATATCAGACACTGAGAATAAACTCTAAATCCAGATTATATTGATTAGTTACTGTTTTCTGCTGCCTGCCCCAAATGAGACATCGTCTCCACGGAAACCACAGATTATTTAAAGCCCCTCCAGTGTAAAGGTCTGTGTCCATGTGTAGTGTGATTATAGATTATAGATCAGCTCTAGCTTCTATATTAATACTGTGAAAGTATCAAAGCCTCAGTCCACAGAGAAATGCACACAGCCTGTATTCAGAAACTGAGCCTTAAAACCAGCCGTCAGGACTTCTGGAACTTTGTGATGTCACAACAAAGCAGTCACCAAGCCCCGCCCACCTGGACCCACCATCCAAACCTTGCAGGATTGTGTTTTTACCTGAAATCTGCTTTATTTTTATTGGCTCAGAGCCTCCTCTCTTCTGATTGGCTCACCGACCTGTTGTTACTAGAGCTGCAGAGAGAAGCCTGAGAGAGGAGATGTAAAACTACACTGAGATGGTTTTTATATCTTCTGATGGATCAACACTTCAAATAAAACACAGAAGAAGAAACATGGAGCTTTAAAAAGGATGAAGATGTTTGTTTGTTAATTACAGCAGTGCATTATGGGTTTTTTATCTCACCTGCACACCTACTTAAAAGAAAAACTACACACAATACGTTTTTAACGTTTTATGTGTGCGAATAAATGAATAAATAAAATCATATATCAATAAAAGCGATGAGCAATGAATGGAAATATTATGAAAATCACAATTTGACAGAGCGAAAATCCAGATCTCTGCAGTTTTTTTGATGAAGGTTAAATTGTCACAACACTTTTTTACAAGTGAACATCATGTTCTCCAGATGTTACATGGTTGTTTGATGCAAAAATCATAATTTATATAAATATATAAATGTGTATATGTATATATATATATATATATATATTTTTTTTTTTTTTTCCCCAGTGAAATCTGTTAATTTGGAGGTTATTCTGTTTATTCTGTTTATTCTGTTTATTCTAATTGGGGTAATGATGTGCGCATGTGCCGACGTTTCCTCTTTAACCCTCGTTACTTCACTTCATCATTTATTTATGACTTAATAATTTATTTATTTATACTTTCTAAATTATTCTAACTGTAAAATTCTGACACTTACAGACAAGTGCAAATTTAACTTTATCTTCCATATTTCTATTTTTTATGTGTTTATATATCATAGTATAAGGACTTTTATATTTTATCTTTATAATCTACTTCCTGTTCTCTTTCTTTGCTGAGGAAGCAACTGTAACTTTACCTGATTTACCTCCTGGGGATCAATAAAGTTTATTGATTCTGATTCTATTCGTACTATGTTCTGAAAAAATGACGAGCAGTGTTCCCAGGAATTCACCATCTGGATGCTGTGACTCTGACCTTTGACGTGCAGTTGCTGCTCACCCTTGTGATTGTCAGTGGTTTGACTCGTCGTGATGATTGGCAGCTGAAAGCCTCAGATGTAAAGTGCCGCCGCCTCCTCGTTTCCATATGAATCAACACGCAGAGCGAGTCCTGCAGGAGTTTTGCATCCTGCTGCTGCTGCAGAGCTCGACCCTCCCATCGGTTGAATCATCAGTGGAGATAAGTCTCCTCTGAGGATGAGCTTTCTAACAGTGTCGCCTCCCTGTGGGACGCTGCTCCTGTTTCCTGTCTGAACACAGAGGCCTCCGACCCTGCACAGGGAGGGGGGTGGGGGTGGGAGGGCTTTCTTTAATGCTGATGGGTATTATAAGCTCCTGGTCGGGTCGAGCCCTGAGAGCTGACAGAGAGTTTGAGGTTGTGATGTGATATTTTGAGCCACTTCCTCTTTACTAACCCAAACCCAAAAACCCTTAAAATCTCAATAATTGAATTTTAACATTTCCAACATTTTCATTAATTTCCAAATCAACTGGAAGCAGGACTTTTTCCAAAACTTCAAAATAAGAGCCACATAAAGAAGTGACTGCCATGTCCTGGTTGATGTCGTGACAAAAACTCAAAGAATTCACTTTATTAACATTAAAGACTAAAAAATATTCAGGTTTGAGAATCTGGAGTTGGTGAATCTTTGTCATCTGTCCTTAAAAATGATTCATTGATCCTCAAAACAGTCTCAGATCAATTTTCTGTCAATAGAATTAATTGACGAGCCCTAGTTATAAGTATTTTACACCACCACTTACACTTTTATTTAAAGCCGTCACAGTGAATCTGACTTCCTATTGGTTGGTTCAGCAGCAGTGAACAGAACAAAAGCTCATGATTTTGATCTCTGAGCTCTGAAGAACCAAGAAGTTCAGATTTCTGAGAACACAAATCCTGACCATCGGCTTCAGGAGCCGCCGATCAATAAGAAACCATCAGGAAACAAAGATTGTAAACTGATGGAGGAAACCGAGAAGGCCGACACACTGAACTGTGTGTGCAGTTTCAGTTTCTACCCCGGTCATAAGGGAAACCACAGCGTGCAGCTCTGCTTCTCGCTAGAAGCTGATTGGCCGAGGCTCTGAAGTTAACTTCGTCTACATCTGACACTCGACTTCCTCCCAGGAAGACCGTCAGCCGCCTGTTGAGAAACCGAAGCAGAAGCTGGAGCGTGGCGTTGACATGAAGACGAGCGGGACCTGGCGTCTCCTCAGAGCAGAAATGTGTTGTTAGAGCGTTGTGTTCATGTTGGAGCACAGCTGTCGGCAAACCAGCTGTTTCCGCCATCTTGGAGGTCTCCATCTGTTCGCTCCTGCTGCCTGGAGGAGGCCTGTGTGTGTTGGAGCATGAGTGGAAGTAGCGTCCCCCCTGCGGGCAGCGAGGGTCCGGTCCAGGGTCCCTGCCAGGCGTCGTACCGCTGGCACCATTACAGGAAGCCTTGGCGGAGATCCGACCCCCAGCCGGGTCCTGAGCAGCTATTGGACAGATATAAGTGGAGGACATCTGCTCGCCTGGCACCGAGAGCGGCCAAGCAGTCACCCCCCGAGGGCAAAGGTCACAGCGCTGAGCCCCTTCACCTACGGCTGCTCAGCTTACCGAGGCTCAGCACCGCCGCTGCACCCGACAGGAGCCGAGTCCGGGCCCACGAAGGCCAGGCGAGGACCGGCTCTCTGCGCAGGATCTTCCCCTACCTCAGGTCCATGTCGGAGCCCGGCGCAGGGGACGACCCGGAGAGGCCGGCGCTCAGGAAGGTGGGATCAGACGCAGAGCGACGAACCTCCTCCGTCAGCAGCTTCATCCACTCGTTCTCCAGGAGGATCAGCAGAGTCCTCAGAGACGAACCTGAGACTGACGCAGGAGAGTCCGGTAGGAGCGATTAGCGTTTACCTGGCTTTATGTTGTGTTCGTGACAGAAGGTGGAAGGTCTGGATTTTATTTCTGAGGTCTCTTAAACTTCCCACTCCGTCATCGGCTGCTTAAAAGCTCCATGTTTCTCCTTCTTCTTCTTCTTTGTTTTATTTGAAGTGTTGATCCATCAGAAGATATAAAAACCATCTCAGCGTAGTTGTACATCTCTGGAGGCGACTGCTTTGTTGTGACATCACAAAGTTCCAGAAGTCCTGACGGCTGGTTTTAAGGCTCAGTTTCTGAATACAGGCTGTGTGCATTTCTCTGTGGACTGAGGCTTTGATACTTTCACAGTATTAATATAGAAGCTAGAGCTGATCTATAATCTATAATCACACTACACATGGACACACACCTTTACACTGGAGGAGCTTTAATGTGAAGTCCACACTTTTGTTTTATGGACTATATTAAAGGATTATCTATTTTCCTTTGGATGAATTTAATCCATAAAATGTCAAAGAATTGTGAAAAATGGTCATTAGTACTTTCAATTGTCTCATTTTGTCTGACCAACCATCAAAAACCTAAAATGTTCTATTTTTTAAAATCATAATAATTGAATTTTAACATATTGAACATTTACATTAATTTCCAAATCAAGTGGAAGCAGGATCTCATCCTAACTTCAGTATGAATAAATAAAATAATGTTCATATTTTACCAACCAGGCTGCGTGGACTGATCACAGGAAGTTCACCTGTGTTTACTTTGTGTTGGAGCGGACAGAGGAGATGAATGGATGAAGGCAGCAGGTTTTTGTTCAGTGATTCACTTCATCCAAGTGTCTCAGTCGTCATGACGATGAACCAGCTGTTTTTTTGTCATAGAAATGGTTGGCGGTACATTTTCTGTCCCACTAATGGATCAATAACTCAACAGTTATCAGTTAGAGGTGTGTGAATGTCACAGAGACTCTGCTCCTCCACGTGTCGTGTTCAAAGTGTTTCTGAGGAAAATCACGGCGTCTTATCTCTGCTGCAGGTCTGCACAGATTTATTCTCTTATCAGAGTGTTTCCTGGGGGGGGGGGCTT
>NW_019524792.1:23699-24259 GCF_002814215.2 Seriola lalandi dorsalis
CCCCACCAGCTGACATGATTGGTTCCTGAGGTTTGTGACGTATGAAACCCTGAATCTGTGTTCATGAGACTGTCATTGGTTCACTGCAAGTCAAGGTGGAAACACGCAGTCATGGTGTTGATGATTGTTTCATCATCCTCTGTCTGTATTATATAAAAACATCTTTAATTCCTTATTTGTCATTTTCAAAAGAGACAAAACTGAACGTGTAAATCAGAAAGAGAAGCCAGTGTGTTCCTCAGGTCTCTCCTGCCGTGTTTCCCTGCTCAGCCTCTGTCCGACCTCGTCGCTACATGTCTCTGTGGTATATCTGAGCTCATCCATCATCCTGAAACGGAGGTGATCCGTGTTATCTGTCACCTCCCAGCAGCCTCGGCAAGCCGCGGGCAATGGAGCGTCCAGCCCTCGCCGTAAATTTTAAAAGCGCGACGAGGAGCGCTCGTGTAAACCGAGCACACACAGGGAGATTTAATTTCATCTCTCTGAGTCAGTGGTTTATGGGAAATGATGTCCTGTGGGACAAGAAGGAGGAGGAGGAGGAGGAGGAGGAGGAGCAGCAG
>NW_019524792.1:25306-30245 GCF_002814215.2 Seriola lalandi dorsalis
GGAGGTGTGTGTGTGTGTGTGTGTGTGTGTGTGTGTGTGTGTGTGTGTGTGTGTGTGTGTGTGTGTCTGTTTCCCTTTTGTATGTAAATGGTCCCTCCACAATAAAAGCCCTGACAGTAACAAAAGGAGCCTGAGCTCATTAACCTCTCAGAGCTGTGGTGGGAAAGTGGAAGCTTCCTCTGTCGACCACACTGATGCAGTTACATCTGAACACACCTTTTGTTTTGTTTTGTCTTCGTTTTGGCGCCGATTCAGACCTTTACCCAAACCTCATGTAAAAGCTGAATCTGTGAGAGTCCTCTGGTAAGATAAGAGATTCCTGTATCAGTCCCACAGTGGGGAAACTTGCAGGATTACAGCAGCAAAGTGACAGAAGAAAATCTGCAAAATCAGAAGATCAGGTGTTTAAAAAGATTAATAATATAATATGCACAAATTAGAGGTTTAGATATAACACAAACAAAAAAAAACAGCAGATGAGTGAAATGATTGAACGTTCTGAGGCAGACTTCAGGTTCAGAGGGTTAATGCAGATTTTAGTCACAACAAAGTAGTGTCAGTGTGTTTTTGTTTATTTCACGTCCTTTTATTTTGATAAGTCACAACAGGAAACTGATGACGGTCAGTTTTTAGATGAACCAGCTCCGGGGACAGTGAGGAGAAGAGAAAACCTCCTCCATCCATCACTCCTTATCTCCACTCGTCTCTCCTCTGCTGCTCTCGTCAGTCTGATAGGGGGTGACACCGCTGTTCACCTTTGACCCCTGAGACCAGCCCCCCCTGCTCTCCCTCTCACCCCCCACATGCAGGCCACTGTCATGATTGACACTTGGCTCAGAGAACCTGCCTCAAAGATGCAAATGCAGGAGAGTGGTGCTGAAGTCAGCGTGTTTAAATATTAAACAGAGTGCTGCCTCAAAGAGCCGACACACACACACACACACACACACACACACACACACACACACACACACACACACACAACACAAAGGTTTCATGTGAGCGTGGAGAGATGGGTTATGATGGTGGTGGAGGTTCATGTCTTTAGAAACCTGTAGTTTCAGCAGCTTCAGCTGAAACGATCAGGTGATTAAACAGTTAAAACATAATCTGCAGCTATTTTCATAAGTGATTAAAGTTCCTCCAGACATGTTTTCAACTCTGTATAAATCCTCTGCTGTGATTCATATTTAGTTTAACATGTTTTCGTCTCCTCTCACTTCCTGGTTGAGAAATCTGGGTCAGGCCTTTAGCCCCGCCCACCACCTGCTGGCTCCAGGTGGACAGGTGAAAGAGCAGAGAGTATCAAGATGGTGAGAGGAGGAAACATCAGAGAGACTCAGTCAGACCCAGACTCAGAGGACGAGTCTGAGACCAGAACCAGAGACTAGCAGACGGATCAGAACAGTTAGCACAGTTAGCATGTTTTCAGCTTTGACAGCCCTCACTTTGAGTCAGTGGGACCTACAACCATTAACTGGCAGCTTCAGTCTCAGCTAACTGCCCCTCTCACTGGCTGTAAACAGCATGAAGGGGCAGAAGTTTTGAGGATCATTTGATTTTTATTTTGCACAAATGGCCAAAGAAACGTCTCGCTGCAGCCTGCAGGTTTCTAACTGAAATGACCTTGTCAGCAGGTGAATCTGTCCCAGAGTGCCCCTGTAAATGGCTGTTACCAGAATAGTGTTGATGTTTCTGTGTGACTGGGCTGAGTGCTGTATCTGTCCTCTCCAGAGAGCTTATCAGAGCCGAGCTGCAGCCTTCGCTCACAATCAGCTGCTGCAGGAAACTGGCTGCGCGCCGTCACTGATTTATTCTGCTGGCGTTCAGCGGGAGAACGCCAGGAGCTGTGGTCACACGGCTCAGTTCAGTTTTAAATGTGTCAGAGTTAGTTTTCCCACAGAGGAAACACAGTTTCCTGACTTTAAGAAGAGTATTCATTGTTATTATCAATGAATCTGTTAGTTTTTTATTTAACAAACAATTCATCAATCCCTATAATAAAAAGGCGTCTGTAGTGACGACTCCTCCAGGTCAGCAGCTGATTGTTTTGTTGGTAAAATGTCTCAAAAGTCAAACATTCAGTTGAACTGTCATCTGATTAAAAAACAGCATCGAATTGTCACATTTATGAAGTTTAAACCAGTAAATATTTGTCTTTCTTTCTTAAAGGACCTATATGTAAGTTTCTGATGTTGCTACATGGCTAACATTAGCATTAACATCTGTTTACTAACCAGTCTAGATGAAACGTTGTGAGTTCAGCATCAAACTTCATTCCTTTACTCACCAACATCTGTCTCCAGAGGTGGAAACAAACACCAGTGTTAACTCTTGTTTTACTTTTATTTCCTCCACTGAAGTTAGCATGCTGACCAGCTAGCTCGTCACTGTAGCCTCCAGTCAACGACGGCCGAATCACCACCACAAGCTCTCAGAAAGAAGACTCACAGTTATCCCCTTAAATAATGACTCAATGTAATGAGACCACCTAATGGGAATTTTTGGGATTGATTTTCTAATTATTTCTGATCTGTTTGATAATCACATTTTGAATTATTCACTTATTAGCATTAATTTTCCAACAGGGTGTTTTTGTCGTTCAGATGAATTTATCTTCCTTCATATAACAGCAGTGGAGGACGTGTCAGACATGAAATAAACACTTGACACATTTATAAATTCAGTCACATGAGACTGACATGAGACAATGAAGGTGCTGACAGCAGAGAGGAAGCCTGACTGGGGGGTGGGGGGGGGGTCCAGGCTGTTAATTGCTGTGATTTTCTCTGAGACAAAAGTTCGTCTTCAGCCTGTTTAACAGCTCAGTCAGAGCTGCTGGGATTAAAGTCCTCTTCACACTCACTGTGTCAATTTCACAGGATTTAGCCTGTTAGCATTAAGCTTCTCGGATGTTAACTTTTATTTAAAGCTCCATGTTTCTTCTTCTTCTGTGTTTTATTTGAAGTGTTGATCCATCAGAAGATATAGAAACCATCTCAGTGTAGTTTTACATCTCCTCTCTCAGGCTTCTCTCTGCAGCTCTAGTAACAACAGGTCGGTGAGCCAATCAGAAGAGAGGAGGCTCTGAGCATCTCTGTCTTTCTCCGTGGATTTTTTTTCTCTGGCTCTTTCTTTCTCTTTCTCTGTGGACTGAGGCTTTGATACTTTCACAGTATTAATATAGAAGCTAGAGCTGATCTATAATCACACTACACATGGACACAGACCTTTACACTGGAGGAGCTTGTTGCTTTCAGTTGTAATTGTCGCAAGGAGGTTAAACTGTCTCCTGAGGCTGCAGCAGATGAAAAGAAAATGTGTTTATAAAACACAAAATCACCAGGAGAAAAAGTCCAGGCCAGTAACTTATTTATAAAACAACAATAAATCTCCCAGGGCCTTTACGTGTGTGAAGAACACATCGGCCTCCATCTTTGTGTCCTCTGTGGAAACATTTCCTCCACAACACCTTTTAATGACAGATAGACAGACAGATGGAGTTTGTAGTTTGACTGTTGTTGAGACTGAGTGTCTCCTCGTCTTCACGTCCTCAGCTCCTGTTGAAACGTCTCTTTGACTCTTTCATGTTTGAGAATCAGCTGCTTCAGAGCAGGAAACAAAGGAATAAGTTTTCACATGTTAATGTTCACCTCCTGTGTGTGTGTGTGTGTGTGTGTGTTTGTGTGTGTGTGTGTGTGTGTGTGTGTGTGTGTGTGTGTGTGTGTGGACTTTATCCTTGTGAGAACCTGTCAGGCTGTTAACCTTTTGGGAGTGAAGACGTTTTAGTTTTTTTCTTTTTCAAGTGGGAGACAGGTTTTCCTCAGGTTGTCCTGGAGAAACCTGGAACTCTCCAATGCAGCTTTTCAGTCCAGGAAAAGTCCTGAGAAATTATAAAAGTGTTTCAAACGTCCTGGAAAACAATGTGTAGTCCTGGAAAACAATGTGTAGTCCTGGAAAACAATGTGTAGTCCTGGAAAACAACGTGTAGTCCTGGAAAACAACATGTAGTCCTGGAAAACAACATGTAGTCCTGGAAAACAATGTGTAGTCATGGAAAAGTTGAATGAGTAGTAGTAAGTTACAGCACAAGTTTTTGTTTTATTTTGAAAACTCTGGGGTCGTGTTTTATTTTGAAAACTCTGGGGTTGTGTTGTAGTCTGGACAGAAACAGACCTTTGTAAAGGATGAGGTCACAGCCACGGTCTCTCCTGATTGGCTCTCCTCAGCCTGGACTACCAGTGGTGAATACAACATGATGATGAATGACAGTGTTACTGACCTTGTTGTCTTTGCAGCTGTTGTTCACTTACATTCTCAGTTTTAATGCTACAGCTGTCTTTGTTCTTCCTCCTTCAGAGGAGACGATCTACTTCCTGTTTACAGCAGCTCGCACATGCTCAGTGTAGGTGATGGTCATGTGATGTGTGTTTTCAGGTGTGATAGTGTGGACAGAGATGGTTTTAAAATACTCAGTACAGTCACCACTGACAGCTGTGTGTCGTCTTCTTGTTCTGAAATCAGAAATCATGTGAACCAGAGGCTAAAACAGGCCGAGCAGCTGCAGAGTGTGTGGCGTTGTCACGGCGACTGACACCTGTCACTGAACACAGTGATCTGCTGTTAATGAGACAGTGTTTATCAGAGCAGCTCTGTGATGAGGGTACAGTCAGTGTGTGGTGATACAGGCTGCTGCTGCACCGCACACACTTAGTGAAGGAGATGTGTGTGTGTGTGTGTGTGTGTGTGTGTGTGTGTGTGTGTGTGTGTGTGTGGCATCAAAAGCATGAGGAGCATGTAGTGGAGCTGGTGTGAGTGTGTGGACAGGTGGTGGACTCTTCTCAGCTCTCAGACATTCCCAGTGGAAGTTTGGCTGGAGTCGAGTTTCTCTCCACGCACACACAAACACACACACACGCACACACAAACACACACACAC
>NW_019524792.1:30982-31786 GCF_002814215.2 Seriola lalandi dorsalis
TTCACAATAAAAGCAGAGCTGAAACATGATGTAGATGATGATTTAAGATCGTAGATTGTGATTCTACCCAAAAAGATTGTTATATTGTCTTTTTAATACACACACATTTATATGTCAGCGCCACGTGTGTGAACAGTAACAAAGTAAATTGCAGTTGCATTTTTCTAATTTTTCCAGCCATCTAATGGATTAGAAAGAAAATGTTTTTTATAATATTATATATATATAAAGTAATATTAATATAATACATTTTAATAATCAATATCGAAGACTTTACTTCAAGAGACTTTAGTTGAAACAGAAACATAACTCAAACAGTAAGTGGACACAAAGAGACTCTTGTGCAGGATCTCCTGTTTATATCAAGAATATAGTTCAATGAGGCGCAGGTGAAACTCTGAGGTGGTGATGGAGGATTTACACTCACTGGCTGACAAACGGCTTCTCCTCCACAGCTTGTTTATCGTTCCTCCACACTTTCACTTTGATGGATGGAGCAGGGTGATGACGTGTCTGTGTGTGTGTGTGTGTGTGTGTGTGTGTGTGTGTGTGTGTGTGTGTGTGTGTGTTTCCATCATAGCGCTACGGTTCACCAGACGTTCATCTCACAATCAGACAAGCCTCAACAGTGATGTTGTACGGCCCGACACACCGAGACCAAGATCTTATTAGACAAAGACACAAAGCTTGACGTTAGCTGCTAATGCTAACGGCTCCGTGTTCACCACTGGAATCTTACTGATTAGAGAAGAGCTGCAGCAGCTAATGGATTATTTGATTGAAATATAAATTATATTGACAATT
>NW_019524792.1:31806-32327 GCF_002814215.2 Seriola lalandi dorsalis
ACCGTGTGTGTAAGGACTGTTCATGCACAGCTTACACTGCTGATTGGCTGTTACCGTGGCTCTGCTTGTAACCAATCAGATGGTGCTGTGGGTGGGACAATGCTGGCGACAGAGTAGTGACAGCAGACAGAGAGGCGCGGCTGCATCAGAGCCAAAATAACCCAGTTTTAAATTGATCTCTTATCGGCTATCGAATTTTAAAAAAGGCCGATGCCGATATGCGTCAAAATGCTGAATATCGGCGGCGATAATCGGCCCGGCCGATAATCGGTCGATCCCTAATCCACAATATCTCTGTGATCTATCAGTGTGGACAGATCTATAAACAGCAGGGTGTCCGGAGTGTGGTGGTCTGATAGAGGTAGTGCACTATTACGCTCTGAGAAAGTGTGGATGGACCCAACAGATTAAGTGTTTTGGGTGGAAATATTCCGCAGTCCATCCAAATTAAATGACAAAATATGTTTTGTAATTTTTTCCAGTTTATTAATGTGTTAATTAGTGTGTGTGTGTGTGTGTGT
>NW_019524792.1:32347-32918 GCF_002814215.2 Seriola lalandi dorsalis
TCTGATTGGCTGACTGTTTTCTGAGTGATCCAATAAAAATAAAGCAGATTTCAGGTAAAAACACTCAGAGAAACCAAATCCTGCAAGGTTTGGATGGTGGGTCCAGGTGGGCGGGGCTTGGTGACTGCTTTGTTGTGACATCACAGGCTCAGTTTCTGAATACTAGCTTTACATTGTTGTTTCCAGGTTCTCTAATGTGAGAAATGTCTGTGGTGCAGTGGGCTCCGTCTGTTATATATTATATTATTGGATTATTATTATTATTATTATTATTATAATGCATGTTAATATAAATATTTATATTAGAGATAATTAGACTCATTGACTGCTGCGAGAAACAGCATGAAGCAGCTTCACATGAAAACACTGTAGTAGTAAAACAGTAAACAGTAGTCTCTCTCTCTCTCTGTCTCTCTCTCTCTGTCTCTGTCTCTCTGTCTCTGTCTCTCTCTCTCTCTCTGTCTCTCTGTCTCTGTCTCTCTGTCTCTCTCTCTCTCTCTGTCTCTCTCTCTCTCTCTCTGTGGCTACAGAGACCCACAAATCATTTTCACGCTCCGGCAGCGTGGCGGTC
>NW_019524793.1:0-57069 GCF_002814215.2 Seriola lalandi dorsalis
TAAGGTAGGACAAGCCAGGATTTGAACCTACAACCTTCAGATTATAAGGCAAGAGCTTCAACCACTGAACCACCAACATACTCCTTCAAGTGTCTATTGTATTAAGGCATAAAAACGTCATAGTAGAGTAAGACATAAAAATGTCAAAAAACGTCATAGTATAGAAGGGCATAAAAATGTCATAGAATAGTAAGGTAGGCCAAATCCAGAACTTGAACCCACAGCCTTCAGATTGTAAGGCAAGACCTTTAACCTCTGAACCACCAACATACCATTTCCAGCAGTTTTTGTAGTATTGCATAAAAACGTCATAGTATAGTAAAGCATAAAACCGTCATAGTATAGTAAGGCAAAAAAATTTCAAAAACGTCATAGTATAGTAAAGCATTAAAATTTCAAAAAATGTTATAGTATAGTAAGGCATAAAATTGTCATAGTATAGTAAGGCAAAAAAATTTCAAAAAATGTCATAGTATAGTAAAGCATGAAAATGTCATAGTATAGTAAGGCACAAAAAAATGTCAAAAACGTCATAGTATAGTAAGGCATGAAAAAGTCAAAAATCGTCATAGTAAGGTACAAAAATGTCATAGTATAGTAAGGCATAAAAATGTCGAAAAACGTCTTAGTAAAGTAAGGCATTAAAATGTAATAGTATAGTAAGGCAAAAAAATTTCAAAAAAACGTCATAGTATAGTAAGGCATGAAACCGTCATAGTATAGTAAGGCATGAAAATGTCATAGTATAGTAAGGGAAAAAAATGTCAAAAAAGTCATAGTATAGTAAGGCATTAAAATGTCAAAAAATGTCATAGTATAGTAAGGAATAAAAATGTCATAGTATAGTAAGGCAAAAAAAATTCAAAAACATCATAGTATAGTAAGGCATTAAAATGTCATAGTAAAGTAAGGCAAAAAATTTTTTTTAAAAACGTCATAGTATAGTAAGGCATAAAAATATCATAGTATAGTAAGGCATTTAACCACTGAACCACCAACATACCTTTTCCAGCACACTTTGTAGTATGGCATAAAAACGTCATAGTATAATAAGGCATAAAAATGTGAAAAAACGTCATAGTAAAGTAAGGTATAAAAATGGCAAAAATCGTTATAGTATAGTAAGGAAAAAAATGTCATATTATAGTAAGGTAGGACAAGCCAGGATTGGAACCTACAACCTTCAGATTATAAGGCAAGAGCTTCAACCACTGAACCACTAACATACTCATTCAAGGGTCTATTGTATTAAGGCATAAAAACGTCATAGTAGAGTAAAACATAAAAATGTCAAAAAATGTCATAGTATAGTAAAGCATTAAAATTTCAAAAAATGTTATAGTATAGTAAGGCATAAAATTGTCATAGTATAGTAAGGCAAAAAAATTTCAAAAAATGTCATAGTATAGTAAGGCATGAAAATGTCAAAAATGTCATAATACAGTAAGGCATGAAAATGTCAAAAATCGTCATAGTAAGGCACAAAAACGTCATAGTATAGTAAGGCAAAAAAAAAGTCAAAAACGTCATAGTATAGTAAGGCAAAAAATATGTCATAGTATAGTAAGGCAAAAAATAGTCAAAAAAGGTCATAGTATAGTAGGGCAAAAAAATGTCAAAAAACGTCATAGTATAGTAAGGCATGAAAATGTCATAGTATAGTAAAGCATAAAAAAATGTCAAAAACGTCATAGTATAGTAAAGCATTAAAATGTCAAAAAATGTTATAGTATAGTAAGGCATAAAAAATGTCATAGTATAGTAAGGCAAAAAAATTTCAAAAACGTCATAGTATAGTAAAGCATTAAAATGTCAAAAAATGTCATAGTATAGTAAGGCATAAAAATGTCATAGTATAGTAAGGCTAAAAATGTTCAAAAAACGTCATAGTATAGTAAGGCAAAAAAAAAGTCAAAAACGTCATAGTATAGTAAGGCAAAAAATATGTCATAGTATAGTAAGGCAAAAAATAGTCAAAAAAGGTCATAGTATAGTAGGGCAAAAAAATGTCAAAAAACGTCATAGTATAATAACGCAAAAAATCTGTCATAGTCTGTCATAATCTGTAAGGCATAAAAATGTCATAGTATAGTAAAGCATTAAAATGTCAAAAAATGTTATAGTATAGTAAGGCATAAAAATCTCATAGTATAGTAAGGCATAAAAATGTGAAAAAACGTCATAGTAAGATAAAAATGAAAAAACGTCATAGTAAAGTAAGGAAAAAAATGTCATGTTACAGTAAGGCAGGACAAGCCCACAATTTGAATCTACAACCTTCAGATTATAAGGCAAGAGCTTCAACCACTGAACCACCAACATCCTCTTTCAAGATTGTATTGTATTAAGGCATAAAAACGTCATAGTAGAGTAAGACAAAAAAGGTAAAAAAAACGTCATATTATAACAAGGAATAAAACCGTCATGGTATAGTATGGCAAAAAAATATAAAAAAAAATTGTCATAGTATAGTAAGGCATAAAAATGTCATGGTATGATAAGGCAAAAAAATGCTAAAAATCGTCACACTATATCAAGGCAAAAAATCAAAAAAAAAAATCATAGTATATTAAGGAAAAGAAATGTCATAGTATAGTAAGGCAAAAATTATGTATTATCATAAGTAAGGCTAAGCCCAGGACTTGAACCCACTCCCTTCAGATTGTAAGGCAAGAGCTTCAACCACTGAACCACCAATATACCCTTGCCTGATATTTTTTGTACTATGGCATAAAAACGTCATAGTATAATAAGGAAAAAAAAAGTCAAAAAACATCATAGTATGGTAAGGCATAAAAATGTCAAAAAATCGTCCTAGTATAGTAAGGCATAAAAACGTCATAGTATAGTAAGGCATAAAAATGACAAATTATCATGAGGTTGGCCAAGCCCACAACCTTCAGATGGAAAGGCAAGAGGTTTAACCACTGAACCACCAACATATCCTTTGAAGAAAGTTTTGTAGTAAGGCATAAAAACGTCATAGTATAGTAAGAAATAAAAATTGATAAAAACATCACAATATTGTAAGGCACAATAAGTCAGAAATCATCATTATATAATAAGTAATTAAACTTCATAAAAACAACAGATTATAGTAAGACTAAAACTTATAAAAAACGTCATCCTGTAATGAGGCTTTAAAATACCATCATATATTACGGCATAAAAAGGCTTAAAAATTACAATATATAGAAAGGCTTAAAAAATCCTAGTATACTAATGCATCAGCAGGCTGTGTCTGCTATGGAGACTCAGGTCTTTTGGAGTGCAGGGAACAATCCTGAGAACCTTCTATGACTCTGGGGGGCATCAGCCATCTTCTGTGTTGTAGTCTTCTTGGGCAGCAGCATCTCCACTGCTGACAGGGAAAGGCTGAACAAACTGATCAAGAAGGCCAGCTCTGTTCTGCGATGCCCCATGGACCTAGTGGAGGTAGTGGGCAACAGGAGGATGATGGCTAAGTTATCATCCCTGTAGGACCATGTCTCCCACCCCATGTAGGACACTCTGACAGCACTGAGCAGCTTCTACAGTGACAGGTTGCTGCACCAACAGTGTGTGAAGGAGAGATACCGCAGGGCTTTCCTTCCTGCTGCTGTCAGACCTTACAACAAAAACTGCACTCACATAATAAAGACTGACAATCCACCATGTGCAATCAAAGTTATCTGCTGCTACTTTTTTTTTATCTAGCATTTAATTGTACTTATATTATTATCTTTTTTAAGTATTTGATTCTTGTCACTTTACAATTTGTTTTTCTTTCCTTGTACTGTTCACATTGCTGCTGTGACGCTGCATATTTCCCCACTGTGGGACTAATAAAGGAATAAGGTATAAAAACGTCATATTATAGTATGGCATAAAAAGCCATCAAAAGTAAATGTCATAGGCCTAAAAATGGATAAAAATGAAAAAATGAAAATGAAAATCATAGTGTCACGGTGACAGTAAGGCTGGACCCAAATGCAGCCAACACAGGGGAATGAGGTGCAAACATGTGAAACGGGTGAACCACCAGAACAGGAAAATGAAGCACAAGGTCACACAAGGAACAATAACCAGAGACACAGGGAATACCACAGCCGCTAGAACAGGCAACATGAACAGACTGAGGACAAACCAGACATGAACAGATGAACAGACACAGACAAAGGGGAGCACAGAGACTATATAGACACAAGGGAGGCAAGGGTGATTGAACACAGGTGAAACAGATTAGGGTGGAGCAGACAATCACCAAACATAAACAGGACCAAGACAGGAAGTAAAAACATTGAGACACACGAGGAAACTACAAAATAAAACAGGAAGTGACAGAAGTCCAAACATAAATTCAAACCTAAAATGTCCACCATGGCAAACCATGACCCATAGTGTAGTAAGGCATAAAAATGAATAAAAATGTCATATTATAGTAAGCCAAAAAAATCGTACTACACTAAGGCATAAAAAGTCATGAAAACGCCATAGTAAAATAAGTAATAAAAATGGATAAAAATGTCATTGTATAGTAAGGCCTTAAAAATGTCATAAAAATATCAAAGTATATTATGGCATAAAAATGCAAAATATCATCACAATATAGTTAGGCATGAAAAGTAATTTAAATAACATAGTATAGTAAGATATAAAAACGTCACATTATGGCATCAAAAGGCATAAAAAGTCATGAAAACATCATAGTATGGTAAGGTATTAAACTTCATAAACACAACATTTTGTAGTTGGCATAAAAATTGATAAAAACATCATAGTAAAGTAAGGCCTAAAAAGTCATAAAAACATCATAGTATAGTATGGCATAAAAAGCCACAAAAATGTAATAGGAGGTATGAAAAGTCATTAAAATGAAATAGTGTAGTAATATATGAAAACATCATAGTACAGCATCAAAAGGCATTAAAATGTCACAGTACAGTAAGGTATTAAAAGGTCATAAAAACGACAGTATAGTAATACATGAAAAAAGACAAAAACATCATGATATATTGAGTCCTACAAAGTCATAAAAATGACATTATAATAAGGCATAAAGTCATTGTAGTACAGTATGGCATAAAAAGTCATGAAAACATCATAGTATAGTATGGCATTAAACATCATAAAAACATCATAGTATAGTCATTTTGTAATACCTCACGTTGGTCCTGCTCATGTAACTGCTGTCAATTGTTCAAAAATATTTCAACCACTATAAGGGTAGAAAATTATCAAAAAAGACTAGAAACTCCTTTGAATTTCACTACAGAAGAATCAAGAAAGAGAAAAATATCAAACCAGCCAAACAGGCATGATGTGGTTCTGACAGCTGTGACTTTTGATGTCCACTAGAGGGTGCCAATTTAAAATCTTCACGTATAAATGCCTTGGTTTTCCTATTTTACAGATAAACTGAATTACACAGCTCTGTGTATGTATGTGTGTGTAATTTTTAAAAAACAAAACAGAAGTGTAGATGTTTGATTAAAATGCACATGTTTTACTTGATTACTTGATTCCTTGATGTTGATTCCAAACAGAAACTGTAGAAAAAGTAGCTTCAACTATAGTCAGAAATAAAAAAGAAGGGGAGTTATTTAATGTGGAGAAGTAAGACAATATGTATAACACTAGTTCATCAAACATGTTCTCTGTATTTTAACAGCTGTCTAACCTGCTGATACACAAGTTTCACGCTGTTGTTCACATGTACTGTGGCTATATATGTGTTTTTCTAACACTTTGGAAAGAGAGTTGGGCTGAGGCCTGAGGGAGGGTGTCGTGTATCTTTCTATATTGTCCCCTTTGGTTTTCTTCAGTAAAAATAAGAAAATCTTTTAACTCTCAGGTGCTGTTGTACTCAGGTTACATTACCCCTATTCAATGTTCTTTACAAAACAGTGATAATGAAGTCCTAAATGGAGCTTAAACGTATTCTTTTTTTTTTTACCACCAGGTCGTTCATTATGACATTATGTGCAGTAGTTCACAGTAATATTATAATCAAGGTGCAGCAGTATTGTGGAATTTGAAACACAATAACTGTAACATGAGGCGGCTTATGTAAGAATTTGCACGAAGTATAAACTTCTACATGTTTCCCATTTGAAATGTATTGAAACACTAGTTGTAACATTATGCAAATGGGAAATTTGAAGTTTGTATTAATTATAATTTGTTCATATTGAATACTGTCTAAAAGTTTGAAATACTTATCAGGTTTCCATCCTGTATGTGCCCTTATGAAATTTAGCAGAGCTAATAGTAAACCCTTCCTTCAGTGAGTTATTCACTGGACACAAGGTATGCAGATCCTATAATGTCTAATATTAGACCTTGAGGAACAATTCACTATCTCTATCTTTATTCTAATAAAAGAATTTCCAATTATTTAAATTTAATAGGATCAATAGAATCCCTACACTTGTTCATGCACACCTCTTAAAACAACCAGAATTGCTTTTTAAGCAGCAAAGCACACATATTTAATGTGAACATCCAAAGTTACCTATCACAACAAAGGATATTTTATATATCTCAATAAGAAAATGTTCCACTAACAAAAGTTTTATTTGGTTTGTTTGCTTTGTTTTATTGTGATTCAAATTATGCATTTACTATCTTTTCCTTTTATTAAACAATTTTATAATAACCGAGGTAGTTTGAAGTGTTTTCCATGCAGCTTGATTGAACACTGAAGCTCTCTCAACTATTGCACGTGTGAGTGTTATTTGTTCTTTTGTCTTATGGTTGAATGCACTTTCTTGAAATGGGAGCAAACTCAAGGATTTTGGTATATTGCAGGTACAAAACAGGGTATCATGTGGTCTGCCTCAACAAAAGGTACAATATAAGTAAATTCTCTTGTGGCATGAATGCTAAAATAGGAAGACCATCATTACGGTGTGAACTACTTATTTGTTTCTGTGTGACACTAAAGCCAGGGTGGTCATCAGGGAGACTCTGTACAATGCTGTGGTAAATAATATTGCATGGGAACTAGGCGTTTCACTCACGTTCTGAGAGACATGAGCCACCACCTCACATGATGTTTGTACCAGCTGATGTGGCTATCCTGTTAAATACTGTTTATTGATTATTTACTTGATAAAGTAGTAGTAGTGATTGTAGAGGAAGAATAATCAGGTCACTTTGAAAATATTATACTTAAAAAGTGACACAAAAACAAAAGATGATATTTAGAGTATTTTTCCTTGTGATGGGCAATGTTTTCTATATGATATCATCTAAAGTAGTAGTTTATTGCTGTGTCAGGGGGGGCATTGGGTGACCGACTGTAACAGTGAGCAACATGTCACATAAAAATCACAGCTAACAAACAAGTCATTCTTTGTTTAAGGTTTACTGTTTTGTTACTGTACAGTTTTTCCAAAAGGGGGTTTTCATAAAGACATGACATAAAAAACATGATACTTCACATATTTACAGTAAAGATAGATGACATTTGTCAATATAATAATTCTGTTTCCTACATGTATATTACGTGTTTCTCACCCAAGTCAGTATCCACACATTCACTTACCCATATGCACACAAGTATAAACATAAAACAACTGTTATACTTCTAGCTGACCTTCATATGATTTTGGTGAAAGTCCCAAAGTTCATCTACAGAACATGTAAATGACACGTGCTGTCAAACATGTCTCTGTTTTTTTCATAATTCTTCCTGGTTCCTCTCGTTTCCCATTGGTCTTGACAGTCCATTGTCTGTTTTTTGTGTTGTGGGTTCAGGGAGTGGCCAGTTTTCCTTTCATAACCGGAGTTGGAATAAATAGTTGCTTTGGACCAGACTGCAAACATCTACTTTTTGAATGCAAGAAAACCAACTCTCAGTCACGATGTAAGTACAATTTTATTTTCCAGATTGTCATCGATAGAAATAGAAATTTCTGATTACATGAATTCTTTTTAGTGGATGACCAGAAATGGCTTGTTGCTGAATAACAACACTTTACATGTGTGTGTCCCAGGATCTATCTTTCAGGGCTTGTTGGCTTTCTGCTGGTGCTGACAGCTGAGGCCAGAGTTGGGTAAGAAAGCTGAATTTAATACCCATATTGGCAGACTGCTACATTTGACAGAGTTAAAAAAGATATTTAGAAATTTAAATGTTGATTATTAGAAAATTAGAGGCACAACTCAAATTTGAACATTACATATTAGTTAATGAAGCAGATTAACGGATAAATGAGGAGTTAAAGATTTCACTCAAGAGCCTGGCACAGTTGATTATTGTGTCACCTTACATACTTCTTAATCTCTTTCCTCTTTAATTTCACAGGAACTCCTCTCAGTTACAGTTCTGCTCTGAGACAGAACAGTGCCTGCTGTTTGATCTGATTTGTAAGACTGACGAATATGAGGTGAGTGTCTCGGAGCAAGAGAGAAACCTTTTTCACATTTCAGGTGCCAGAAACATTTAAAAAGTCCATTCCACTGCGTTCGCTCATGTCCCTCAGGCCCGTCACTATGACTCTGTGAAGTGGGTTTCAACTGACGAGACTTCCTTCTTCATGGAGTTTGCAGCAATGAAAGCATTCAGACGACTGTATGAGTACATCTCTGGTACCAACGACAAGGGTGTGTACGTGTGTGTGTGTGTGTGTGTGTCTGTGTGTGTGCGTGTGTGTGTGTTTGTGCATCCACTCATTTATTTAGGTTTTATTTCTAAAACAGGTATTCTCATTGAGATCAATATCTCTTTTTGAAGAGAGACCTGTGCACAAGAATAAACACATGCACTATAAAAATGGACAAATACCAAAGCACACAATTTGCATACAAAACACTAAAGAAACGGATACATTCAAAATGCTTGAGTATAATGTTTTTAAATCTCAGAAAAACAACCAAGAGATCTAATGTACAACATTTTTTGTGAATCTTTCCGTTTGTGGGAAGAGAAGTATTTAAAATCAGTCTGCCAACCTCTGTGTGACCATGTGGTGCAGCTAAAATTAAAATGTGCTTTGACATGACAGAGTAATTACTGTATTTAGTTGCGATCAGAGGGCAGTTTAGCGGTTTTAGTGGATATTCAAGTCAGAACAGATACACATATTTTCTTATGTTTTCTTATGCTTTTCATATGCATTTGATGTTTGTTATGCGTTACCAATTTGTGACATTTCTAAATATTAGTTGTGTTTTCTCAATGTCTACCTGTAGGAAAGAAAATTGATATGACAGCTCCTGTTATTGTGAGAATGCCTGACAAGAGATTTTGGCAAATGGGTGTCTACACAATGAGTTTCTTGCTGCCAGCTGATTGTCAGAAAAATCCCCCCAAACCTACTGATAGTAAGGTAGGCTCCTCTAGCATCAAAACACATTCACCTTAATTTAGTCATAACTGCTGTGAGCATGTTTGAAGTGACTCTGTGAGTGTTACCAGAAGCACTGGCAGATAATGAAACTTTGCTGACTTGCAGGTGTACATCCAGACCATGCCAGACATGAAAGTGTATTCACGGAGCTACGGTGGATGGATGACGAGCACGTCTGACAGCAACACAGCAAGTGCTCTGTCCACTGCCCTCGACTTAGTGGATGAAAATTACAAAAAAGGATTCCACTACGCTGTTGGATATAACAGGTAAACAAATGACCATAATTTTCTATGATAATCAGAAGAGAAAAATGCTGATGAAAGCCGAAAGGAAAACTTAAGTGTTTGGCAACTATTTCATATTCTGCAATTAAATTATTGTGTTTGTGTCTGTGTGTCTGTGTGCGTCTGTGTGCACGCATGCATTTGTTTCTTGCAGTCCAATGACGATCTTTAACAGGCACAATGAGGTGTGGTTTGTTGCTGAGGATGATCCAGCATGTTCCAGCAGTGAGGAACTGAACTTTGCTCCTTTCTCCTAAATATTTGTGAGCTGTGTGCAATGGCAGCTTAAATGAAGAGATGTTGTAGCTGGACTATTGCTTCACAATTACTTCAAGTCATATTGTGTCATATGAATAATCTTCCAGTGACAGCCCAGATTTTGAAAATTGGTATGTTCTGAATTTACCATGTATTACTTGTGATGATGGCCTTACACTAGCTTGTTTCATGTTTTTCTTTTATGTTCAATAAAGTTAACTTTTGCAGTGATTTCTTGTGGTTGTCCTTGGTTGATCCACCTCTCTGGACCAACCCTAAAATGTGCCTGAAGCAGCTGGTTGTGCGTCTGTGCCAGTGACAGCCAGGGACAGTGGCATTATGCTTTCAGCTTGTCCGTTCGTCCCATTCACATTAACATGATATGGCAGTAACGCCTCGAGTGCCACAAACATTCACTTGGACTCAAGGATGAACTGATCAGAATAGTCACTAATTACAAAACTAATTATGACAAATTTTAATACAAATGTCTAATAGAATAAAATGATGAAGTGATGACATGTGATATCCAAATGGTCCAAGGTCAATTTCACTGTGACATCATAATGTATAATGTCATCAATACTGAAACAATATAACATGAAAGGAATATAAAGTTTAGCCATTAAAGTAATTAAATAAAAATAAAACACATAAATTATTCAAACATTTGTGTGGGTCTGCCAGAGTGAAACTAAAATGGTGCTGTCCTTGAAATATTGCTGCTACAAGGATCTGTGGCACGCCATTATTTACTTTCCTTTCGGAAAGGAAGTTCCAGTGGATCCTATGCCAAAGGACATAAGATAGGACGCATTGAAGCTCCTTTCCTTATCATTTAGAGAATTGGACCAGCTCTTATCATGACTGTGTCTTGCATACTTCTTGTTCATATCACTCAGTTAGGAACCTTCCTAAGCAAAAAAGACCTCTCAACCGCAGCCTGGGTCTCACTCTAATTTAGAACAGTGCTAGAACAGTGCTATTCTACAATACCAGCAGATGAAACTAGTGAGTTCAGCAAGACTAGCATTACACAGCCACATACTGCCAAGCACTTTGGGCTTTTCAGTAACATGCATTAGGGAATTTTTAATATTTTTCATTTCATGGAGATTTACCTTCTGATAGAGGAGAAACGTGTCAAGTGTCAAGTTAAACAGACAGGTGAAAATAGTATGGGGACTATTTTATTGATGAATGTCATAATCCATTTACAAGCTAATGTGCAGGTGTCATAACCATCCACCCTTGAACTACACTCCGTATCGCTTTGACGTCACTTTGAGTTTCATCAAAGCTGCCTGTGCCATTTTTGCTGTTGAACTGCACCTTATCACACCAAGCACTGGGAATGTGGAACAATATGATCATACTCTGTGATTAATATTGTATTACACTGACTAAAGCAATGTTTTGAGGTTTTATTGTCCTTTCCTTGAATTAATTATTAAGTTGGATAACATTTGACTTGAGAATGAACAACTGATGCTCACCTGAAAGGTGGCACAAGATTGTAATTAATGTAATAACGTAATTTATCGGTAAGCTGCAGCAAGTAATATTTTAAGCCCTGATTTAAATGAGCAGAGAGTTTCAGCAGATCTCAGGTATTCAGGAAGTCTGTTCCTCAGGTAGGAGCTTAGAAACTAAAAGCTGCTTCACCTTGTTTAGTTCTGATTCTTGGAACACTGAGTAAACCAGTCCCAGATGACCTGAGGGGTCTGGATGCTTCATATCATACAAGTAAATTGGAGATTATTACATAATCAGCTAATAAAATACAACACATTGCTAAATATTAAACCACGGGATAAAAAAAATTTGGCCTGTGACCCCTCACTAAAAAGAAGTATGCAGATGGGACCCTCATCTCTCATCTCACATCTCAGATCAGTTGTTAAGAGTTACACTAAAGAGTAATGTCCCCTTTAAACATTTAAGATGGTTTCATTTAATTTATTGTTCAAAGGTCCATAGAGTTCAAATTATCTAATATAAATAACCTCTATTTTCTCATATGTCCTACTCACAATGCCTCTGAGATATTTTATGACCCTTTGCAGTCAGAACTGATTCTAATTTTATGTAAGTGGGATTTGGAATTAAGGATTTTTGCTCATAGTGGAGTATTTTTTTAACACTGCAGATTCACAATACATAATAATAATGCAGAAACTAACATGAAAGTTGAATGGCTGTAGTTTTGACAGTGATTAATCTTCAGTGGATTCTTATCTTATCAGCTGTGCTCCAGCATGGCTCGATGATAGTGATTTCACTACAGTAGGAATCCAGCAGGTGGCTATCTGACCGTCTGCTGTGGATGGGCTGGCTTGCTGACTGACTGGCTGGGTAGGAGTGCCAGTGGTAAGAGAGGTTTTATGACACTCACTATAGATCAAAGTCCGCTTGTGGACCTCAAACAACCATCAGTCCACCGGGGCTGTTGGGCCTGCCTGCGGTGTCTGTCTGGTCTCCTGATCTCTGCGACAATGAAGATCAGGCTGGAATGACTGTGGAGTTCATGTCCCACAAACCAGAATGGACCTACCCGGTTATCACCCACAGCTGCCCCAGCCTCTTGTCCACCACCCTGCCAGCTATCCGGACAATCTGTTAAATTTGGAGGGATCCTCAACATGTGAGTTCTAGATGGAAGTGAACTATGGGTAGATAGTGCCCTTTTAGGTTGGTGTCAGATGATATTGTTTGAACTCGTAACTCGTACAATATTATGAAGGTATCAACATTTTAAACGTCTTGTTTTGAAAGTTGGGGTATAACAGTGTCTGGAAATGTAAATCATATGGTGGTACATAAAAGACATTTATCACATCCACATGAAAATCCAGAAGAAGAGACTGGAATTAAAGTGGTTTACCAGACTGTGCTACGCTTTTTCATTTGGGAGACTGGTACCTGTGAAAGTCATAAGCAGTGATATGTGGTGAATTATGTAAGCGTCATATCTGTGATCATAGTCAAGCAAATTGAGCAGAGTGATAAGGTGCTTTATTCTCTCAACAGCTGAGCAATAAACTTCATTAAAAGACACACTTACATGTCAGCAGCATAGCAGTCCAATCTCTTCAACCAGTTTGCTCAGAGAGTGAATTTTCATGGCTGACTTGAAATAGTACCTACGCTAGTGCAAATTGGAATATGGTGATGTTCTTTTTTTTTGTATTACTGCCAAATATAGTCATCATTCCCAACAAAATCAATGCAACACACTGGGAAGTCTGTTAACAAGCAGCAATTTGCCATTTTGCCTTGGTCACCTTCAGTAGCAGAAAGCTTGTGTCATACTGTACATTTGATTTATGATGACTGTGGTTTCGTTCTGCAGCTCAGGAGTTAAAGCCAGAGCCAGAGCCAGATGGCACACCAGAGTCAGAAGAGAGCTGTCCCGTCTGTGGAGACAAAGTGTCAGGATACCACTATGGACTTCTCACTTGTGAAAGCTGCAAGGTAAGAAACAGGGTTTGGAGAGTTCAACAAAAGTATTTATTTTCTAACAGCACCATAAGGCACATTGGTGTTGTTGTATACACCAAACAACCATAGTCAGCTAATGTAAAATTGAGATTATTTCTGCAACTCTATATTATCACCCAGGATTGTCTTGTAATCTGCAGAGAATGAAGTTTTTCTCTTTCTCTTTCTCTCTGTGCAGGGCTTCTTTAAACGCTCAGTGCAGAATAACAAGCATTATACCTGTGCAGAACAACAGAGCTGCCCTATGAACCTTTCCCAGAGGAAACGTTGTCCTTCCTGCCGCTTTCAGAAGTGTTTGGCAGTGGGCATGAAAAGAGAAGGTACCTCCCCCCTTACACACTAAAAATGTAGCCCCCATCCGCACGGAAACATACACAAATACACTCAATACAATTGGACACATATTCTGCTTCATTGCGACATGCCTGGTGTTCCACTGACATATATGGTCTTATCTAAGAAGTCATAAGCCAGTATAAGGACTTCCTGTAATGACCCAGATATGAAGACTTTGTATTGTGGAGCTAATCTGAGCTCTCAAAGTGGAGTGGTCACACTTTATATATAAAATCATTTCTGGTATTGTCTGAAATCTGGTTGTAAAACCCTAATAATTTGTCTTGTGTCCTGTCAACAGCTGTAAGAGCAGATCGTATGAGAGGTGGCAGGAATAAATTTGGCCCTCTGTATCGACGAGACAGACAGATGAAACAGCAAAGGGTTTATCACCAGGCAAACACTGCCCCCTACAGGATCAAGATGGAAACTACGCAAATAAACTGGCCTACAGGTCCAAATGACCTTCACCCAATGAGCAATAACACAAGCGCTTCATTGTCCTCTGATGCTTTTCATCAATTCCACATGTATCCCTCCAGCGTGGGGCAGTCAGGAGCGTCTATGCCTCTGGATTGCACAATGAATGCAGACAGGGTGCTCACTCCTCCATCCTTGCCCTGCCCTGGACTGTACCACCGCACATTCCCTGGACTTGCCCACGAGAAGGGAGAAATGGATTTTAGCCACAGCTCAGCTCATGCAAACTACCCAATGCATCCAACCCAAAGCAATTCATTCACACCAAGAAGCACACCAGCATCATCCCCCTGTTCAACACCAAGCTCAATCACCCCTCTCTCCCAAGCTCTCATCCAAACCCAAGACACTCCCCCGACAGCCACTCTTTCTACCAACTTCCTAAGCCAACTCCTGGAGGGGGATCAGGATGAGAGCCAGCTGTGCGCCAAGGTCCTTGCCAGCCTGCAGAGAGAACAGGCCAACCGAGGCAAGCATGACCGCCTAAATACATTCAGCATCATGTGCAAAATGGCTGACCAGACTCTGTTTGGGCTTGTGGAGTGGGCCAGGAACACTGCGCTTTTCAAGGAGCTCAAGGTGATGAACCATGAAGTCATGGGGTGTAGTGTTATGTAAATCTTTTTGCAATAGTCCAAAATCTCTACTTAGCTGTGTGAGCAGACCTATAGCATTTACTCTTTGGTATGCATTGGGTGTTTACTGGAGGTCAAAGTTTTTAGCATCTAATTTGCTGCTACATCAGATCAACCTTTTATGCTTCGCACAGGTGGAGGATCAGATGGTGCTGCTGCAGAGCTGCTGGAGTGAGTTGTTGGTCCTGGACCACCTCTGTAGACAGGTGACCTACGGCAAACAGGGCTGCATATATCTGGTCACAGGACAGCAGGTAAAGGACAAGAGACTACATTCTTATAATAATCCAGAATGTCTCCGGATTGTAGTCATGTGTTTGTAATCACTACCTTTCTCTCATTCTGATGCAGATTGAGGTGTTGACCATCATCTCTCAGGCAGGAGTGACACTGAATAGCCTGGTATCGAGGACTCAAGACTTGGTGTCCAAACTGAAGTCGCTCCAATTAGACAGACACGAGTTTGTCTGTCTGAAATATTTGGTGCTATTCAACCCCGGTGAGCTTTTCCTCTTAAACGTCTAGTGATTAGCGCCTCTATAGAAGTAACACAGTGTCTTTCTGATCAACTTTGCAGCTGTTTAGTTGGGCGTTTTTCTTGTCATGATACTGTTATACATGCAACTTCTCTTCACATTGAGTGTATGGATTATGTGTTGATGATGAATGTGCATGCATCGTCTTTCTGCTATAGATGTGAAGTCTGTGCAGAGCCGCAGGCAGGTGGAGCAGACTCAAGAGAGGGTGAACAGGGCCCTGATGGAGCACACCCAGCAGACTCATCCAGGACACTCAGACAAGTTCGGTCAGCTGCTGCTCCGGCTGCCGGAGGTACGCAGCATTAGTTTACAGGTTGAGGAGTATTTGTACCAGCGCCATCTTCTGGGAGATTTGCCCTGCAACTCTTTACTTACTGAGATGCTTCACACCAAACACAACTGAAAAGGAGGTGCTGTAAATTTTTGCACCTCCTTTTCTGCCTTTCAGATACAACTGTCCTTTAACAGCCCCTATGGCTTCAGTCACAGATGTGATGTCATCCTGGCTCAGCATCGAGGGGGAATATTTACTTAACCAAGTTCCCATTATAAACAGTATTACCACAGTCACACAGCCAAGTAATTTGTTTTGTTTGTTTGTTTTGGTCAGTATTGATGTGAGAATTCAGATCCAAGCACCACCATGATGTTTTAGTATGCAGGAAGAGCCTCTGTTCAAACAAGAAAGCATCATTGAATAAAGAAATTTGGTTTTGCATATGCCTGTGTGTTTTTATTTTTATTTTATTCTAATAACATGAATAATGCTAATGCAAATGGCGAAATAAAGATGGGAATGAAAAAACATAGATGACGATGATTTAAAAAGGAGTTTTATTTGTCTGGTCCAGTTGCCAAGGATAGTCAATTTATGAAATGAACATACATAATGTGCTGGCACAGATTCAATAACAGAGGAGAAAGAAAACATAAATGTTATGACAACTTCTATGACATGAATGAGTGACTCACCACCTTAACCAAAAAAAGACATAAGAAGAAACTGAAACTAAACATCAAATGCATCTAATGCAAACCAAATAAATACACCTCTGGGTGATGTGGGGATTTCTAGGGGAGAATTGCACGGAATCAAAATATAGTGTTAAACTACCACATACTACTCTTTACAAACACATAAATACAAACATCCAGTTATTCCATATGCACTCCTGCACACACACTTTTAATCAATCATCTTTTTTACTTTTTCTAAATGCTGCTCTCGACATATTTTTTCACATCTGTACTGGAATCTCATTCAAACAATACAACTATTGGAGGCAGTCAGTGATTTGAAAGAAGACAGCTGCACTATGACAGCTGCTGTAGTGCTAAAGATTGAAAAGGAAGAGATGAGGGCCAGTTTCTCACAGATCTTGTGGTGATATTGACCTAATCACAAGCAAATGCAGGGTCGGGCGTTTTTCCTCATAGCACGGACTGGCAAAAAAAGAAAGAAAAAACAGTTTGGCATTTACAATCCTCCAATTTTACATGAAGGAGTCTCTGGAGAGTGTGGGGAAGATGAAGGTTGTTACAGTCTGGAACTACCCTTTATAAAGAAAACCACTGTTTATATGCAGATACACACAAACAGGGAATCATATAATAAGAAACAGACTCCTAGTGACCTAAAGGATTTATTAATCCCTAGACAAAAGGTTTCAGCAATTTTCATCTGTTTTGACAGTTTCTTTTCATTCTCATTCACTCATTCTCATCTCAAACATACATCTCACTAATGCTCAAGCAGCAGGCTAGCTTATTCATAGCTTACAAAGGTCAACTTACTTTTTACAAATCATTGTCAAAAAAAAATCAAAGTAATCAGCATTCAGTATATATTAAATTAGCATTGATTATCATTTTCACACAGAGCTGTATCCGAGTAAAGATAAACATGATAAAGCCCTCCTTCATGTTTACAGTATTGTTTTTCAAGATAAGCTCAGATAACATTTCAATTCATCATATGTTGAAAATGAGAAAGCAGTTTAAGAGGAAAAAGTCACATGAATTTCATTCTTCTTTCAGCTCTCAAAGGCTGAAGCGATTTGTCCAGCAAAAACATGTCAAAATAGTATAAAAAAAACATCCAGATGTCTACAGCTGAAGGAGAGTGGAGTGGAGTGCACGGACTATGGGGGCACAGGCAGTTTCTAGGTGTGCAAGTCCACTGACAACCACAATAGTCACCACCAGTGCAGCCCACAGAGGAACCACCCACTATGGTATTTTCTGGTCTGGAACCAACCAGTAAAAACACCCCTGAATGGAATGAGTGGTTAGTGTGTGCCCTACATTCATATGAGAGCAGTGTTACCTGCTGTTAGTTTTCAGCTGAGATCTCCTATCAAAACTGAGAGTTGAGCCACTTTTCTCAGTAGACTGGAGAGAGAGTGAGCCCTGGAAGAAGAAGAAGAAGAAGAAAAAGAAAAGGCAGCAAAAGGAAAAGCAAGCAGAATTGAGAGGGGCAGGAACTACTCTGGCCCAGAATACTGTTGTGCGGGCAAAGGCAGTATGGTTGTCTCCCCTTTTTCTTACCTAAGAGTCGCAATAATGACTCCGGGGGCAGGGTAAGGCAAGGCATGGGGAGGCAGGGTGCAAGGGAAAGAAAATTTTTTCATCCCAACAGAATCAGTTGCGTTACTTTTTACAATCTAGGGCCAATCAGAAGCTCTGGAGACTATTCTAACTACATTGGCTGAATTAGTGAGTGATTGGCCCTTTTCTTGGCATGTAGAGTTGACTGGATTGTTCTTGGGGTCCAGGCTGATAGCTCAGTCATGCTGTCCACTGCTAGTCTATCTGGGTAATGAACAATCGCAAGTGCCTCACTGGCCAAAATACAGGACAACCGGAGTCAAGTTGGGAGTTGATTCCCTGAATGCTAACTTCTTCTTGTGTGTGTCTTTTATTTGGGGGTGCCAAGCTTTTTGGGAGTTCCTGGGCGCTTTTGCCAAAAGTGACCAGGGATGGTGAAGGCGTCAACACTCATGGACATGGTTTTGGACGGGATGACCGTGAACTGCTTGCGGTCAGAGCTGTACTTGTAAATGGACTCTACCATCTCAGGTGTGATGGTGCGGGGTCCAATGCCAGTGAGTCGCACCATCTCCTCTGTTTCAGGGATCATGGTGTAAACTGCTCTGAATTGGCAGCTGGAATCTCTGAAGAGGATGAGGAAGTGATTGGCCGCGCTCTTCTCCATTTCCTGAAGAGGGAGAAACAGAGAAAGAAAAAAAAAAAAACAATAGTTAAGTGCAGCTGAAAACAGAAATCATAGTTGCTTATAGTCTAGTTAGGGGGGACCTCCTTTTTGGACTCTGACACATCAGGATGGCTTACCTCTACGATCTTGTTTTTCTGTGGTTCATTGACCTTGCCAGCCAGGCAGCAGCGAGTGATAGCATTATGGATGATGAACTTGTTGGACTTAAAGCTAGGCTCCTTGTACAGCTTTGGTCCTGCAAAATACAGCATTTCCAAATGTCATAATCCCTACAAAACAACGCTTATTGGATTTATTTTTTGTTTCAAATGATAGTCCTATAGTTTGGAACAAATCACATACCTGTGTATTCCGGGATTGAGGCAGGGGATGAAATAGTGGAACCACTCTCCCAGTCCTTCTCTCCGTTATGAGAGCTTGTTCGTCCTGGTGACATTAGCCGGGAAGGAGAGTGCGAACGGCTACAGGGAGTCAAAAAATATTTTGGAGTAGAAAGTCATTAATAGACCTTGAGGCTGTGTGTACACATGCCTTTGCCCCCTGGAACACTGATAAGAGCTACTATACCACAGGACCTATAGTTGGTATACAATCCTACAGAAACACACTCACAAATATGGAACTACTTGATATATATTCTGACTATATTTTAGGGGAGGCAGAAGATATTTACATATTTTACAAACATACTTTGTAAAGTGATCAATGATAATGTGGACACAATCAACATAATCAACAAACTAAACTATTATTCAGTGGAGTAAAATTAACAAAAAAAATACTCAGTCTCATATAATGATAATAATATTATAATGATGTATTTCCTAGCTCAACTTTATCATAGTAAATTTACTAATATGGTGCAAAACAAATATTTCACTTTCACTTCTTTGGTACTTTAAGTATTCCTGACTACTGAATGTGCCACTGTCAATGTGTAGGTTACCTAGGAGACTTCCTAACAGACAGGCCTCCAGAGTCATTAGCCATTGAGGACAGGTTCATGGTTGAGTGGGAGTATACTTTGTTCAGCCTGGTGCCTAGATGGAGGAAAAGAGGAATGGAAAAAGAAATTATATTGAAAAACCAAATCCATGTGAGTGTACAACGAGGCCATAAAGACGAAGATCAGTGTGTTTTAATATTAAAACTAGTTACCCATGAAACCCTTGAGAGGGCTATGAGAGAGGACGGAGTCATCTCTGAACACAGTCTTAGGTCTCTGCTTCTTGACACCGCGAACCGTGGTTGGTTTCTGCCTAAGAACCTTGTCCAAGTCTTCCATGATCTTCAGCTGCTGTCTCCGTTCATACTCCTGCCTAGTGAAATCTCCTCTGCGCTGGGGAGTCCCCTCTACTGGCGGGGTGCGTGATGCTGGAGGGGTGCCTGGGGTCTGGGGTCTGTCCTCACTCTTATGCCCCCAGCCCTCAATGATCATCCACTGAGGCTTGCTGAGAATGCATAAATATAACGTGTAAAACTTTCAATGTGTGACGATGACATTGCAAAACTACTTGTTCGAATACCAGGAAACACCAACAATTTTTTTTTATTTACTAAACATGGGACAGTTAATCAAGAAATCCTAATCATCACATATATGCTGCAAAAACATGACTATAGAAATGTTCAAACTTTACAAACCTGCGCAATAATAATATTTGATTTAATTTAATGTGAGACATGAAATGCTACAGTCTTCATTTGTTTATGATGCAGGTGTTTGAATAAAAAGGATCTCACTTTGATTCTTTTTCTTTTTCCTGCTCAAGTTTGCGTCTTTTTAGCTCTTCTGCTCTCTTCTGCTGTTTCTCCAGCAAAGCTGCTTTTCGCTGGGCCATCTCATCCTCCGGTCTCTCCTTGTCATCCTAATTATAAAGACCAAAATAAAAAGGCATGAATGCGCTGACCTCACCAAAACAGCATTTTTAGAATTGCACATACAGTGATAATAATTAGAAGCCTACCTTGAAAAAGAAACCAACCCCTGGTTTCATCTCTGGCTCCGTCCGGTCACTCATTGAGTCAGAGAAGGCATCAGGTACTTGGTCATCCTCCTCCCCATCTTGCAGAGCAGACAGCGAGATCTCAATCAGGCTACTGCGTTTGCCATTCAACATCCCTGCAGGGGCATCACTCTCGAAGGAGCACTCTGATGGGGCACCAGAGCTGCAGCCCCCACCTGCAAGCCCATCCTTTTTAGAGGCAAGACCATGTAAGGACCCTGCCTCCAGATCCATGCTAAATATACTATGATCGTCATTGGAGCCTACCTCCGACAGAGTGTCATCTGCAGTAGGACGGGGAGTTGGGGTAGGTACTGGTGTTGGTAGAGGTGTGTGTGTCGGTGTGGGAACAGGAGTTGGTCCAGATGAGCACAGCTCATCCAGGCTCCCAGAGTCACCAATGGAGAATGAAGATGAAGTCTGGACTTGGGACTGCCAGGGATTTACGCGACGAAGGTGGGGGATACGGTCCACATTTTGAGGCGGGGTGAGAACCCTCGATAGGGTTGGGACCTTAATGTCTAAGGGACGACTGTGTTGGTGGTGGTGTTTTGGGCTCTTAGGGGGCACAGATTGGGCTCTACGATGGACTTGAGGAGATTTAGGAGGAGTGGTGTGGTTTGTGATTCTGCGTGATGGAGACGGAGAGGAGGAGGCTGAATTTAAATCTCGGGTGGTTTCTCGAGACATGCGTGTAGGGGCTGGGGTGGAGGTTTTAGGGCTGGCTGGAATAACCCAGGATTTGTTGTTGGGAGCTACAGCTTTCTTCTTGATTAACTGGTTCTGCTGCTCGGTCAGCCGCTGCATGTCACTTTGCAGGGAGCTGAGAGCTGCAGTCAGCTTTGATACAGCATTGTTATAGTCCCCGAGTGGCGCTACCATTTTCTCTCCTGGTGTCCCAGGGCCCTTCTCTCCTGGTGTTCCTGCCTTTTCTTTGGAGTGACTGACCTGCTTGTTGAGTTTTAGTCCCCCTTTGACATTACCCTCATCCCCCACTGAGGGGTGCTGTTCATCTTCTTCCTGCTGCTCTTCTTCCTCCATGCGAGCTAGCCTTTCTTCCAATGACAAGCGAGAGAGGTCCTCTTCTGTGGATGAGGAGCTGACCTGGCCATTTGCTCCTTCCCCTTCGCCTTCGTCCTCACGCTGCTCCCTCTTTAACTGCAGAAAGGCACTCTTCCCCAGTCTTTGACGGTGCTTTGCAAAAATGGCCTCAATGCGTTTCTTCTGGGCTTCGATTGCTTTGCGTTTTTCTTCAAGCCGAGCTCCCAGCTCAGACATCTCATTATTGAGTTGTGGGCTCTTGCTCGGGCTTTCTTCAGACTTTTGTGCCCACGTGGTCATCTGAGGAGAAGAGGAGTCGCTGGCTTTGGGAGAATCTATAATCTGTTTCTTTTTGCGTTCTGCAAAGCTGGTCATCTTCACACCGCTGTCAGACTCCCCTCTGCCATGGCCCCTAGCAGAATGTGCACCAGCAGCGGGTGTGGTTGGAGTGGACTGGGCTTTAGGCATGTCCTCTGATGCATCAGAGTCCACACTGCCATCTCTCAAGACTGAGTCATCATCACGTGAACATTCAGAGGTGTTCCTGGTGCGAGTGGGCTCCCTGGACTCTCCTGTGGGCCGGTACATCATTCCTGAGCGTGAAGGGGCAGAGCAGCTGATGGCTGCTAAATTGCTGTTATGTCTAGAACTAGCAGGGTCATCAGGAGAGTGGAGGTAGAAGCCATCAGGAGCACCATCAGGGTGTAAACGAGGCTCCATCTTGCTCTCGTTGTGGATAATTTGGAGAGCCTCCTCAATGGTAGGCAGCTCTCCTGTTTCGCTCTCTGCAAGGCCATTCTCCTCTGCCAGCCTTGGAATACCGGGGGTCTGGGTGGCCCAGGAAGCTCTCTGCGGGCCGTTGGGGCCAGGAGGCTTGCCAAGCAAATGGCTGAGGTCTTCAGGAGGGGAGTAGGGCACCCGGGTTATATTTTGGCCTGCTGGGTTGAGTTGGTCTGAGCTCATAGAGCGGGTTATCACAGGGTTGCCCATTACAATATCCACATCACTGTCCAGGCCAAAAGGAATGCTGAAGGATACTGCAGACAAGGGGCGGCTAAGAACAAAAAGTATAAGTAAAATAGAAATAAGTACAAAAGACAGTGTTTGAATGTTACTGAATATATGGCTTCTACCTGAGGGGTTTCTTGCTCCATGTCTTTCCCACTCCTTCTATATGAGACATTGAGGTAGACTGAGTCAAAGATCCTGAATACAATGGGACACACACAGACATGTAAAGGCATGCACACCACACAGGGATGCACAACATACAGGATGCACATATCAAGCAAACAATACACCAATAAAAAGAAAAAAATATATACAAAAAGTTTCAAATATTAGTAAAAGTAAGAAAACAAGAGCATCATACAACATGAAACAACTAAAACACAAACAAGCATTGAGAGAAATAGGTGAGTCAGACTGTAAAATGATAGAAACATGTATAAAATACTTCAGTGTAATGATGAGAAGACCGTCTTAATCTTACCTGACGCAGGGGAGGAGATGGGGAGGAAAGGCTTCTTGAAGATAGAAGGGGAGGTACTGTAAGGCAGAGAAACAACCTTTCAGTTTAGACAAAGAATATGCCAGACTACTACAAAAGCACAATAATATTCAAAGAGCGTCTGTACCTGTTACAACTCAAGCTACTTGGTGTCACTGGTGTGGATCCATCTAACAAAAAAGAAAACCCTTAATAAGACATGTTCAGATATTTAATGTTATGACCTTACTTGTAGGATTTCACAGTTTTTACAAAGCAACACAAAATTAATGACACTTACCCAAGGTGTCTATAGGCTGAACAAATTCTGGCCTTCGTACTTCAAACCAGTTCAGCAGCTCTGCTAGGAAACTCAGCAAGTTGAGCTAAACAAACCACACAGGATATGTCAGGCGTTAGGAAGACAATACAGTGCTCAGTATTTTTTGTTATTGTGTCAAGTCGATTGATGACCAGGAGTGTGGATGTAAGTACCTGAAGCCCCTGTGGTGTGTATAGCATGTCCTCCATTGCCAAGTGACAGCAGCACTTCAGGCAGCTGTCACAAAATTCACGGATGAACTGCAGGTTGTACAGGCTGTCTGCTACAGACATGGAATCCTTCATACACACATCTTACACACAGAGAGAGAGAGAGAGAGAGAGAGAGAGCGAGAGAGAGAGAGAGAGAAGTGTTAAACTGAGAAACAATACAATAATTACTAAAAAGCCTGTGGTTTTCACTCTTAAAGTTAGTGGTTATAATGTTCATTGGTACCTTCAAGTCTTAGCAGGCCAGGGCAATAGTAATGTATGACAGCAGCAATAGCACAACCACTGGACAAGTCTTTGACTTCATTCACCACCGGGAAGATGGGCTTTTGTTTGGACTGAATTTTATCTTTCCTGTAGCGGAGCTAAAAAAAAAATAAAAGACAACAACAACAAATGAACAAGACAATCAAATACTGCAGAGTGACCTTTGTAAAATATTTGGGATATTAGTTTGTGTTAAAAACCACCATCAAAGACAGGCTTTTCCACACATCAGCCGATACTTTAAAGTCTATATGCACAGTGACACATAACAGATTATGTTAAAAAAAAAAAAAAAAAAGAACTGGATATGAATGTGAGAAAGAGGACAGATAAAGGTCATGCTAATGTGCACAAGAGATGGCTTATGTGAACAAATGACAGATGCAATGGGAGTGACTTAATCAGAGCAGAAAGAGGGGAGATTTTGTCAGGAGAAAGTGGGACGAGTGAGGGTCTCAGGAGGCAGAGAGAGGAGGGGAGAGAGAAAGCACGAAAAAAAAAAAAAAAGTTTCATGTACGACTACAGTATATAGAAAAACAGCACAGGGACCAGCTGACTAGAAGCCTGGCTCAGTTAACCCCCGTAGCCTTTCACACACAAAAACACACCTCTGTTACACAGAAAACCAGAAGAACTGGTTGTCCATCGTACACAAGGCGTGCTTGAGTACCAGTTGTGATACATGCACCACTCGTGTCAACAAACAATGCCTTTCACGCCCCTGTCATGCCCCGCCCTATGTCATTAATGCTATGACGTGCAATTTAATGTAGACTAGTATGTGATGCACACGAACATTTTCACACCGGCATATGGAGAAAAAAAAAAAAAACACACCTTCAGACCATCAGATATTTGCTGATAAATTTGATGAAGACACTGGAAGGATGGAGGGACAGGGGGAAGGAGCAGAGGAAAGGAGAGAACTTACAGGAACAAGTTTCCAGTACCAGCGAGTAGGACACTGTCAGAGAGGAGGAGGGATAGGAAATAGAGAAAGACGGGGAAGTGGAGAACAGGAGCACAAGGACAGGTATTAAGCCTACAGTGGAAGAGCTAGACAAAGAAGAGAAAGGGTTGTGATGACGGTAATGTCTTGACATGACAATACAGCCTTGTAGAGAAAGCAGTGACGCTGCCCTTGATTTATTGTGTCAACCAGTAGTTGTTATGCTTGCAGAGTAAGAGTTGGTGAAGGCCTGCACCTGCACCAAAATCAACAATATGAGCTTAGTAGACGGGTACTTTTTTTTTTTTTATAGCACTAAATACATAATCCTAGACAGATTATGTGTGTTTGGATACATTAATAACTTGACAAGAAGTAGAAATACACTGCATATGCAATACAGTACTCACAGAGGGTTGAACAGGTTGGGGCTCTGTAATAGCCTGAGACGAGTCATTCTTGGATCCTTCATTAAGTTCTCTCAGCTTCTGGTTTAACTGAGAACATGGCAAAAAGATAGAACAGTTAATACACATTGATACAGGATCTGTACTATGTGTTGTCATATTAATAAAACTTATTTGATTAAAGAATTACAGCATCCTAATTTCTGAAGCTAAACAGATGTTGGGTCATCTAAGAACAAGAAGATAAAGTCTTCAATTACAGCATACAAGAAAGATGTGTGCCTGAATCAAGCACTCTTTCTCTCTGGTTTGCTCCTTACCCCATTAACCCAATGAAGCAGAGCATCCTCCCAGCTGGAAGCTCCACCCAGCCGTTCAGCAGAACCACATGTCTTCACCGCAGTCACCGTCTCCATGGCTCCCACGGCCATCAGGGCATCTATCACTGCCAGGTGAGCACTCTGCACCAATCACGTGGGAGAAAGAAGACGAATGTTGTCAGAGGTGGGACGAGTCACAGTGGAGGCCAGGGAGCCCAACAGCATAAATCAATTACAGTTAACACAATAATGCTGGACACAGACCTTTCTACTGCTCTAGCAGGGAACCGCTTACTGCAGAACTGAGATCAGCTCTTACTGTTGCAGCCGTCCCAATCTTAGCAAGCAGCATCCTCTAGAGGTCACCCAAAGCCAGCTGTGAGTCAGCAGAAACACTAACAAGAGTTCCCAGCAAGCAAACACTAACATCAGTAGATGTGGGTGAACTCTGGACCGATGTTTGTACAATCGTTAAATCATTAAAGAGGCAATGGCCCTGTAATATGATAACATGTGTGTTCCCGGACTGTCATTCCTCAGCTGCTTTCCCTCTATTTGCCTTCTCTCCAGCGCACTTCCCTTCTCTTTTGCGCAGTGAAATATTGCTGTATGACTCATGTGGAAGGGACCGCAGGATAAAATGAGGCGTTGTAACTAGATCACCAGGAAGCACAACAAAGGACAGCATTCTCTGTAAGAAACAGGTGTTCCATATCTTTTCTGCATTTTTGGTGTATGAATTTGTTTTTGTCAGACAACAAACTGGCTATAAAACCTACTTATTAAACATGTAGTTTTTCCCACACATGTACAACAATCAAACAAAAACAGACTTGCTTACACATATATTCCCTATTCTCTCAAGCATTTGTATCCTAGACATTTCCTCATACTTTAGAGACCATTACTGTGTTCTCTCTAATGGCCAGAGCCCATTAAAACACACCAACAACATTATCAGCTCAGTCAGAGTGAATGGCTTAACTCTATAAACCTGTTAGCTCATTAGTTAGGAGTTGTTCTATTCGTGCCATGGAGCTGAAACCAAAAGTACTTAAATGATTCAGATATTTAAACCATTTGCATGTGCATTTAACTCATACAGACAAATGAGAAATTTTTCTTGGGCTTCGTCACGATAGCACTTCTGTCCTTTGCCCTCTTTATATCCTTATCAAGTCTACATACTTAATTGAATGATCCTTCTATCTTTGTCTCCTCTATCTGTATCACGTTTAGTTGCCATTCAACAGCAGCACTAGGGCCCCTCTCTCCTCAGTACTGCAAACTGAAACAAGCTCCTTGTTAAAAATAATTAATTCTGGTCAATGGAGGGGACAGGCAAGTCACAAACAACACATTCCTGTCATGGGCCCACTCCTACAATCTCCAATCTTCAGTTTTGAGCCTAATCTGTGCAAATCAGTGCCTGTTCCCTTTTACTACTTACAAATTCCACTTTAGGGGCCAGACATTCTTACTCTAACCTCTTATGTTGTCCCTGATGGTGGCTGGTGGCAGTCCAGCTGCGTGCATGAGCCCCGTCTGCATGTCTGCCTACTCAACCCTGATGTAAAGTGCTGACCTGGACAGACCCAGTGCTAGGGCAGGCAGGGCGGGCTATGCCAGCAAAGGCTTGTCAGATAGTATTGGGCCAAGCTCTGTGGATGTGCTGCAGTCAGTCACTGGGAGCTGTGTGGCCCCGGCTGGCCTGCCCTCCAAACACTGTTGCCAGGACTCGAGCTGCTACTTATATGTTTTATCTTAAGTGGAAATGTCTTCAGTACAGAAGGGAACAAATTACGTGATATAGCACCTACGGCTTCTCGGAGCTATCAACAATCTGACTGATTCAGAGCACTATGACTTAGCAGTGATTACTCAAACATGGTTGATTTAAAATTGTATCATATACCATAAATATAGATATAAAAATGTATTGTATCATATATAAAAAATAGCGTATATAAATATATTGTTTTATATCTCTTACAAAATTCTGTATTCCAAAATAATGAATCTGAGCAAAACTAGCATGTTTCTGAGGCCTACAACATGCTACATTGTGCCAGTAGCTGTGTTTGAAACTCTGGATAAAAACAAAGTGATTCAAGGTAGGAACATATTTTTGCTTTTAGCCACAAAGTGTAATCATGGTTGGAGCTATTGTGACAGTGTGAAAGGAGACGGGATGACTGAGAGAAAAAGAAGAAATGAGCACGAGACAATGACAGACTTGTCGAAAGTGGCCAACCCTGTTGTCATAGTGTACAGTAATTATTCAGAGGAGAGAGTGGAGGGTAATTCATGGCTAAAGTGCAGAATGAAAGGGAAGGAAGGGGGGCTGCTGGTGGATTTTCCCTCGCAGACCCAGGAGAGCTCGCTAAGCTAAATCACAAGTCTGCCTAATGAGAGGGGAAAGAGGAGCAACTCATGAACACACAGCGCAGAGCCTGCCAGATCACCATAACAACCAACCAGCTGACCCACAATGCATCTCAACACAAGCCTGACCGCAGCACTGCTCCGTGCTCCTGGCTTAGCACCGGCTCTCTGCTCGGAAACAACCAGCCAGCAAACAGTTAGCACTCCTCAAACTGATGTGATACAGAGAGGAAAAATTAATACCTCATCAATTAACCCAATCGACGTGAAATCTTTATGGCCCTATTTGGCAAATATGCTTACATAATCATGTCAACAATGTGCCAAACAAAGACTGCAAAGGTAGCTTATGGATCAGTAAGTGAAATTATGGTGAGGGCAAAATCTGATTATGTCTGATATATGACTTAACCCCCACCCCCTACCCTGCCTGGTGCCTACTGAGGGGTAGACAAACAGGGGGATCAGGCAGGTCTGGGGCCCAGCAAGGGATTTTGAACAGGAGGTCATATGGTTATACGAAGGCTCATATAAACATGAACTGTATGTTTGAGCAAGGAAAGCAGGTCACAAATAGCTTTACACTAAACTTGTTTAACATATGGTGAATATGTTTAATTGCTACTCCACATTAGTTTCCTATCAGTGAAGGCCCAAAGCAGAACAAATAGTGTAAGATGATGGTTAGTGTTTCTGATAGTCTGCCACTTCTATTTTCAACTAAGCTCCTGACTGATGCTCACTTGAGCAGAAACCTGCCAACACAGCAGTATGATTTAAGACAAAGTGTCAGTGCCTATCCAAAAACCAACAGGGGACCAGAAGAGGGTTAGCTGCATTATGGCTACATGACTTACTTTGTCACTGTGGGAACAAATGCTTAACCCCGTCTCCATTGCAATCAATTCTAGCGTGTTTGAAATGGATAATATAAGATGATATCCTACTATCTCAACCAAAAGTAGATGTAACAAATTAGTTACAAGTCTGATGTTGTGCGAAATATTAGGTACATGGTGAGTCCGTGGTCATCTCTGGCGTGTCATCCAGTCGTGGATGATGACGTTCAGTCTGCATGGCAGATTATCTCTAATCTTCACAGATCTTTATCCTCAATCTCAGGAGTGATGGGGGCTGGGCTACCACCAGAAGGACAGTTACCACTACGATACACATATAAAACAAGGGGTGGAAGCAGCTGGAGGCTCCATTGCTGTTGCCCATTCTAAAGAGGCCCAAGAATGTACCATCTACAAAGCTTTGCTTGAAGGATAACCCTTGCCTGTAAAGATGCTGGTGCTATCTTGGGTTGCAGGAGCAGCATATTATGATGAATAAATGATACAACACATAGTTTGTAATATTATCAGTACTAGGTACACAAATATGCCCACCAGTATGGCGTATTTCCAATAAGTTATAAAGTCAGACTTTCAGACTTTCATGTTTCCAGCTGAATTAATAGGTTATAGCTACAGAATTTATACAATCACAAGATACAAAAATAAGATTACATCTACTTTAATAAACATATCTTGCCTTCATTTCTGAGCTCATTCCTTGACAATATAAAATGAATACCTGACCCTACATACAATTAAAAGGAAAATAGGACTCACTTTTCACTTGTCCTAGTTCACACAGCATACACCATTGTTTTTCTTCCTGAATATTTTTGAATCCAACCATTAACTAAGGAATTTCAAGGTCTAGAGGCAGGGACAAACAAGAAGTGCTTCTTCATCCTGTAACAGCTGCTTATGGTTTGATGAAAAGAATATGATGTATGGCTATCAAAGGCTATGATGTATCTGTTTTTGCCCTACTTTGATCATAGCAGAGAGCAGGTCACTGCCGCTCCATACTGATATCGGTGCAACAACCTAAGCCAGCACAAGCATCTTTATGGGTTAGGATAAACCTACATCCTTGGATTTATACATGAGCCAAATTTCACAATTATTACAAATGAACTGCAATGATGTAAGATGTGTGATACATCAATAACAAATTGAAAAGTCATAAACAGTGCATGGCTGGGTAGATTAGCTGGCGACAGTTCTCACTGGTCAGCAACAAGCATGACTCAACATACTTTTATGTAAATGCGGTACATGTTATCCTCTTGTTTAACACAGATATGTGAAGCTGTAATATACGGCAGAGCTGCAGCAGATTGCTGCAGCTCCAAAGCCGTTTACTGGCCAAGACCCACATTGATGCTCCATCCTTCTAATGCTGCTGCAGCATGACCCACTTTCCTTGCTTGCCACACTGTAGGTACAGTGCCAGTCAGTGGCAGACAAGCTCTGAGAGCTGCCTAGGTCCAGGCAGCAGCTGGAAGGCTCATATACAAATGCCGCTAACGGCACATGCAACATCAACAGTAACAGCCAAAATAGGAGTTTCACGATTAGGATTTAAAGGCGATATGGTCCATAGTCTGCCCTGGAAGCAACATCCAGAGCAGTGCAGGTGGTTAACTATCAGAAATCCTACAAGAACAAGCATGTGTGATGGTTAGAAACAGTCCTGCAGACTATATGAGTTCACATTCAGTGCAAGTAGAGGCTGCATGTGACATGTTTACACTCACATTCATTTTGTCACATTAGGTATAGCTAATAGAACATTAACCAACATCCAAATTCTCATATCAGCAAGCTCTACTGCAAATGGTCACACAACTTCTGTGCTATTCAGATAATGTCACAGATGCATGCAAAATCTTTCAAGCATAGATTTAAGTGTATCATCACAATAGCTGGCACCAGTAGTAGCACACCTGCTGCAGTGGGCATTAGACAGCAGCAGTGGAGCAAACAACGTTCAAATAAAAACACCATACATACAGAACCCTAGAGACTCCCTATGTAGCTTTCAAAAACCTTCCCATATATTCATGAACCAAGATGGCTGGGAAAATGCAGTCGCATGCCATTTTTTCAGGAAGATAATCTGTATAAAGTGAGGGTTTGCTAAAATGCTTAAAAATTGAGTTACAGTGAGTAACTGTTGTGTCAGCTTAAGTGGAAAAGCAGTAAATGTTCCATCCTACATAAAAACATCCTTCCTCGTTCGACTGTTATGATTCCTTAGAAAACTAACTTAGTTATCTATAGGTTTTCAGGCTGAAGAACCTATGACAAGTACAAAGGGAGAGAAAGAGAGTGAAAGAGAAAGGGGCAAAGGGAGGGAGGGGGGAGAAAGAGAGAGAGAGAGAGCCATTGTCAAGGTCTAAGAGGACAAACCAGTTTCTCTTGATTTAACTCACTAAGCCAGCACAGAGTATTCTCTCATCACAATATCTAAAGTTTCACCACAACTGTTTAGCCATTGTTCTGGTCTGGACCATCTATTGTATCTGGACTCTCCCTCCCTCTCACACCCTGGAATTAAAGTAGTCATCCCTTGTGTCACCGTGACTGCCCTAGTCCTCCTAGCTCATCCTCTCGGATCAGCTGGTGGCAGCATTGGGGGATGGGGGCAAGGTTGAATGGGTGGGGGTCTTTTTGATGTCCTTTAATCCTTAGAATCAAAGCATAAACAAGCCCCCATATCAACAACCAAGACCACTCAACCACTTCTGCTTCTCTGCAGGCTCCTGGATAGCAGAGCCTCGGGAGGTGACTTGGCCTGATAGAAAAACATAAACCACTTTCTACCCAAGCAACAGCTCTGACGCCTCCTTGAATCCACCCATGCAGGCCACTACCCACAAAACTGCCTGCTAGACTGGTGTAGCATCATCACCTGTGTGTTAACTGTTCACATAACCAACATAACTTTACCATTTTGATGGGTTTATGCCGGAGGTCTTCATCCGTCACTGGTGTGTCCTCGTCTTTGGAGACTATGCCTTTCTGAGTGAGGAGTTCCAGCAGGGCAACGTTGTCTTTGGGCTGTGCCTCGGCTCCAGCGCTCCCCAGTAACAGGCTGTAGGTCCGGCAGTAGAGTTCGGAGGACTGCAGAAGGCGCGTGACTGGCGGTTTAAGGTGCTCCTGCTCATACTGGTCACAGTAGAAGGGGTCACGCAGCTCTGCAGGGACATTCTCTACCAAGAGAAAAACATACAGACAGTGTTTGATGACGTTCCTCGAGGAGTGGTGCTGCTAGAAAACTGGAGAATTGAGCAAACAATGTGCTGAAGGACAGTCAAAGATCATCATGAACATGTTGTATTCTTGCTGGCTTGGAAACCTGCTTTCTGCCAGCTTCAGTGGCAGAGTAAGAGAGCTGATGTATATGCTAGGGCTATAGTCATATGAGTGAGTAGAGCAGAGCAAGGATCAAGGTCAGTGGGGCATGATGAGCTCAGAGGTTGGTATATGCAGATTACAAGATGCTCTGCCACTTGTTTCTCCCCTCTTGCTTCACTTTTACACCAAGCTTCTGTAAAAATTGCTCTTTCAGATCTTCACAGACATGTAAATCTCAGAAGCAGAAATCAGCAACCTGATTGAAATCTACAACCTCAAAACTATCAAAGCAAAGAGAAAACTCTAAGTCTGTCTCGCCTCAGAGAAAGTGTAATAAGGCCATGTGGCTAGGTGAAGATTGCTAAATAATCTGTTCAAACCGGTCTTTCTGTAAATAAGACACAGTTTAAGAAAAAATACATCCTAAAAAACACATGCTTGACACACCCTCTGTGAAACTGGTTTCTCTGCATTCAGACCAAACCAGCAACAAACTCAATAGCCTGTGTCTCTGTGTAAACATATAACAATAAGCATCTCACTGTTTTAAAGGGCCTTCGGCAAAAAAGTTGACAAGCTGAAATACCAGCAGTGTGCCTGAAATGAGAAAGGACAAACTTAACAGTAATGCGTGTTTATGAGAACCTAAGATTGCACCTAACAGAGAAACAAAGGGGTTATTACCAGGGAGGTGTCACTACGCTGTTGTATCATTATAAAGTCATGTAATAGATTCACTGACATCAGACCACAAACCTATATGCCCAGCTTCAGAGGCGAGACAATGCCTTGTACTCTGTCTCTCGCTGTCACTCTGTGATGACTATAGATTTTACACAATATTGCCAGTCAGGCCACATGGTCTAGTTTGTTGTAAATATGCTCCTGTGTGCCAAAACTACAATGCTCACATCACTGCTGTAAACACTGTGACACACCAACCAAAATGTACACCTTTAGTTTTAGGCCCTCATAGTCACATGATACAAAAAAGTCCTCCTACGATGACGTGTATAAAGTAAAAGAAAAACTTCACCAGAAGGCAAAGCAGGATGCAAATGCCTCAACTCAATGAGATGAGAGAGATCGATATATGCATGATTTCCCTATGAGACAGTCTGGCCATGAATAATGACTTTGTGTGACACATACAGTATATCACAAAGAAAACTTGGTACTAATTAAAAACTGCAAATTCATACACAATTTTCCCAAACTATGCACCTGCACATCATAAACAGCACCGATAACTGGATAAAGTATACAACATAACCCTAAAGTGAAAAACAAAACGAAAAAGCAATAGGAGGCAATAGAAAGAAATACCAACTGGCAGCTTTAAGAATAAGTAAGCCCAAGCAAAAAGTAGTGTGAGACCTCCATAATGTTGACATCACAACATCTCCAGGGATATACTTAGATTGAAAACACAAGCTTGTGTTTGCATAAACTCAAGCAACAGCCTCTCTGTCACTTTCACGGGTCATGGGGTCAGTGTTTATCTGCTAGACTTAAAAAGGCAAAAGTCAAACGTATGCGATGATTATTAACATGTTATCACATATTCGTAGTGGGTGATCAGGTAGATCACTCTTCATGTAGAGAAGTTCAAGTGAGCATTTGCCTTCTAGTGAGGAGATTTTGACTCGGAGACTTAATCCCTACCATCTGCATGAGCTCTGTGCTGTAGCTGACCCTGACCGCTTACCTGTTTGTGTAGGAGGAAAGCAAACATATTTTTCCTATATCAGTGTCACATTGTTGTTATTATCATAACAAAAGACAACGGAGAAAGACTAAAGCACTATTCCAGCAATGGGCCAGTATGCACAAAATTTAATCATGCAAAATGAGCTAAACTCTTAAAAAGGTACAGTGGAACTGATGAGGCCTGCCATCATGGCTGTACCCAGTTCAGCTGTGTTAGCTCCTGTCTGTATTGATCTGCATTGCTTATCCTGCTGATAACAGGAGTTATGTGTCGTTCTACCTCATTGACCGATTGGGCTAGCATACTGGTCATGTCGCAGACACATTACCACACGTGTCTGACAGTAATCAACAGACATAGAGCAACACAGACACATCCAAACAAAAATTGGAAATCAGTCACAGTTTAAACCAAACTGGCTCCTTTGGGAGAAAAACAGTAGACAAGACCCCACCCCCATCCTTTCTGAATTTACATTCAGGTGAAACAGTCACCATTGGATTTGAAAAGGGTTGTCAGAGTAACAGTGAGCATTAAGTAGCTCTCTCTATTAATAACTTGGCACAGAAGTTTGCAAAACTTGCGGGATTAGACAATCTAAACTGTGAGGCTGCTTACTGGAACTCTTCAGGAACCTTGGTACAGATTAAATAATTCATGAGCTCAAATATGCAGACGTGTGCAAGGTAAGTACACGGTACATCAGTCCATGCCTGCCCAATCGCTTTTGGTGACGAATTTTATTTTACTTTGCTGCTTCCAGAAAACATTTCTCAAAAATGAATAACTAAGCATTACATGAGTTTTGATAAAGCAATTGGCTCTAACTTCAAAATCCTCGCTGGAAAACTAAGGTATAAACATCCACATCATGTGATGGAAAAGATCAAACACAGATGATTATCCGCTCTCATTTTTAGAACAAAGCAGGCACTGTTTTGTTGCCCCGAAATCTAGCGGTGGTGAGAGGGGCTATGTTAACACCCTACCCTACATGTGACCACTAGTTCTGGGGAAATGCTGATGCCAACATAAACATTAAACTACGGCTTAAACATCTTGGACGAGACTGGGAGAGATTGTCATTTGACCCGTCTACATGTTAAGACTGTACTGTAATAATATCTTCAGCATATTCTAATAGCCAGCTGTGAAACATCCAATGATGCATTTATCAGATGATGCATCATTATAAACTTCAACTTCTCTGATTTGACTATTCATCTGGTCAATTGCTTAAGGTGAAAAACATACATGCATGCAAACAAACAATGCCCATGTATTTGATCAATGAGCAAACTTCTGACAGTGAATTCTCAGAAGGAATGTGAGGTGTTCCATCTCTCTACACATTCGCAGGTCCACTTACCATAAATAAGCCATTACTAACAGTCCTGTGTGTCCTGTAACACATCACCACAGGCAGCACTCTAGTATGACATGAGCACAGTACCCTTAAATTGCATTAAAGTGTCAGAAGCACATCCTATAGATGGACTCTAAATCACATTAAATGTAATCACATTCTAACAGGGCAATACTGGTTTGCGTTGTGACAAAGTGTGCAGGATGTATTCGCCTAGCAAAAGAGTCCTCATGTTAGAAACTAACTCAAAACGGATCTGTGTGTACTGTTCTGTAGCTTACTCTGATTTTTGACCTCCCTGTGTGGTGTGGCAAGTGACTTCTCTTGCAATAAGGTGTGTCAAATTATCTGTAAACACACTATGCAACTTAGTTATAAAGGGGTTTTGACCTAAACCGGAAACCTAATAGTTTCATATAGTACACCAATAGGACTTCCTACCTCTTGAGTAAACACTAATAGCAAGACAACATCCTCCTCAGGTCCTTGTCCCTTGTTGACTCACCATAGTTACGATGATTGGGAAAGAATGAGTAATCATTCCAATAGGATTTCAGTATGATCCAAGCAGCTTTGTAGCTAGGTGAGGCTAGCATGCTAAAGAAATATGAGATTTGAAACATGCAGGTACAAGGTGGTTTGGTTTCACTGTTGGAAAAAAAAATATCAGAAGAGGACACTAAACACAATGATGACCAAAACATGGAATGTTTAAACTGGTCCATTAACTGTTTTGTAAGTGATAATTAAGTTGTTTACAGGTTGATTACAGGACACACAAATTACATTAGCAACATGGACTCAAAAGGAAAAATAAATAACACAATTAGCATATATCATTATCATTATGAACATGTTAGTATGTATGAGCAAGTTTCTCCCAAAGTAGAGGCACAAACTAGTTTAACTGACCCTCAAATGATCTGTGACAGCAAATACAAGGGCAGATCATAAATTACATCTGATATATATAAACCAGAACTAGCTAATTCCAGTATATGTGAGAACGTAATCGCACATGTAAAGATATAATGCTGCTTTTTAACAATGTTATTTTGAAACTCCAAACATAATGTCACTGGGTGGATCAAACAAAGTCCATAGGGAACACCTACTTTGTGTGCAGTCTATTGCTACAGCAAGGAATTGTGGGGATGGCATGATTCCCTTTCCCTTCAAAGAGGAAGGTTCTGTGTTTCCTTGGCTAAAGGAGACAGGGATTAAGTGTTGCAGGTCTTTAGCATTTAGAAAATTTCACAAGTCTTAAGCATTATGTTTCAAACTGTTATAATTAGGCAACAATTAGAGTTGGTTAACTTTAGACTATGAGTTTGGTTGTGTTGAAGATGAGGCTAACAATCTCTTAGGGATGTGTTTCTGTATTCTGTGCTAACATTGGTATTTCAGCCCAAGCCTATAAGCAGCTTTCAGATTATCATGATTGCACATGGATTCATTTTAGAGCAGCCTATATAAGACTAGAGATGTTTTTTTATTTAGTTTTTATATCATTAGGCCCTTGTCAGCTAATGTCTAACCTTTTAACATTCCTCCAACTAAAGACCCGAGATGTATACAGTATGTCATCAAGGTGAAAGTTCATTTTGTATTACAAAGACTCAGAGATTTAAAATGTTGTCTATTGTCATCATTACGTTAAATGACCGGGAAGAGCCGAGGACTAGATGACCTGTTCTTGCTCCTGCTGTGCTATCTGTTTTTCTGCACAGCTGAGTTTCTGGGGAGGGACTTGATGATGTCATCTTGACTTTGCAGGAAACTATCAGTAAGGCCATTGAGTTGATTAAGACAAGAAGCACACATCAACACAGTCTTCGTCTTCATATTCCTGTAGCTTGGCATGGAGGGTGACTTTGACCAGAGGGCGTGGTTGAGGTGCTAAACAGAGCACACAGAGGTAGCAGCAGCAGCCTAAGCCTAGGGCTTGCCTGGGATTGTGTAACATGCAAGTCATGTTGTTAAAGTAAAATAGAGTTCACCTCACACCCTTTCTAGTCAAAAGTTAGTACAGTCTGAATTTAATACCTTGACCATTAACCTCCAACTCAAGTATTTGTTTACATGCACATCTCAGGAACGTAAATGCGTTTTCTTGTCTTGTGTGGTTTAATTAATTAGTAAATTGACTTACGATTACAGTGCCAGTAAAGTTCAAATAAAATGGAAAGGAGCACGTCATCAAACCTATTTCAAACAAGACTGTTTTGGTGTCTTCTTTGTGAGATCTCATCTTGATATGGCTCTAAAACAAATAGACTTGTTATCACCCCAGGGTCAGAGCTGACGCTGGTCTAAGACCACGAAAACTCTGTCTTGTGATATGCTCTGTGCAACAGAATGATTTTCTTAGGTGGGTGATTTGCATCATAGAGGCTGGATGGTTTCTCACAAGCGCCTCTTGAGGTTTGTTGACTAAGGATATTGGAAGAGTAAAATCGAATAAATTGCAAAGGTGAAACACTATGAGCAGTTTATTCACTCAGTGCACATTGGGCTATTGCTTGCAGCCCTTATCCTAATTATGATTTCCTGAAAACGGATGCTCTCACTGGGGCTGTCATCTGAGAGAAAAGAATGGTATTGAAAATCATCTACGCCCCATGTCCCATGTTAAAAACTGCAAGATTGAAAACATACCCAGTAGCCTGCAATGTCTGACTGAAACCTGGCGGCTAGAAATACGACAAAATGGGTTAGCGTGATAAGGCCTAGGGAGGAGGCCTGTTTCTCTGACACACACGTACCTATAAAATGTGACCACCCATTGACTGAGAACAAATGACATGTGTCACAGTCAAAAAAAATGCACACAGCGCACGGCCCCCCCTTTCATATGCTGCTCTTTGTGCTGAAAATCGCTGAGCTATACACACACTGCAGTTCCCCTACACGCATGTGCTTTTCGCTACACCACTGAACAGAGTATAAACATATTTCAGGATTGTGGTCTTCATACGGGCTCTCTGAATAATATTGTAACTCACCAGGCCTGCAGCCTAGACTAAAACCTACCTGCACTGCCGTAGGACTTTGCCAATAGCCATCCGACACTTGCGCATATTTTTGCTTTAGTACAGTCATACAAATCCAATGGCTTTATTTCTGGGACCACAAAAGTCTTCCTCATGGTAGGGGAATCCACCATGGCGAGTCTGTGAAAATTGGGAAGCGGTGCTGGCAAAAAAAGGCTACAAGACAGTATAAAAAATATTCAAGCAATCATTCTTTTAGTAGACTATTCCACCCGACCAGGGCTTGGATTACGGATGTGGGTTTTGTCGGGAAAATATCCGTCCCGGAGCTGCTTCCAAGCCAGTTAATGTCCTTTTCTGTTTGGTTATGGAAACGAAATCCCTGCTAAATTATGCCTTACGACCTAGCGAAGCCCCGACCCGCCGGGTTATTAGAGAAAACCGGACTATTCCCCTCGTTTTTGCCCTTCTTCGTCCGCATTGCTGTGTACCCAGTCCGCTGAACGGAGCTCCACTGAGAGCCCCGCCGATGACTGACTACCAGGTGCTCCACACTGGCATCACTCACTCACCCCGCCGACCAATAGAAATTAAGCTTGAGCGACGAGGGCGGGATTTCCCTGTGTTAATGCAGACCAGCAATAGAGGTGTGGTGTGACTTTTGCTACAGGTGCATCTGCTGGAGCACAGGTGAAGGCCTGGAGGGGCACCTTTTTGACTGGGATGGTCAGACAGCGAAAAGTGGCCTAATAGAAATATTCTAGCAACACAATTTCCAATGGCGGAATAAGTATTCAGATACTTCACTTAAGTTGCAATACCACAATGTAAACATACTCCAATATAGGCTTGAGTAAAGCCTTAGATTCAAAATGTGTGAAAGTATTATCAGCAAAATATACAAAAAATATCAAAAGAACTCGATATACAGAGTGGCCCCTATCAGAAGTGTTGAATTACTAATACTGGTATGTTAAAATGTAAGCTGCATTTTAATATAACTTGTTTAGCAGGAGCTAATTCATTCCATTTTATTAAGTGTTGGGTAGTTCATAGACCCTGCACACCGACGGTCCATTGCCACATATATTTTGTCTTATTTTTCCTTATTAGACCCTTTCTCAGGGTGTACATGCACAGACTGGGCTTGATTGACATCTCTCTCAAGCTCATGTTAATTTGAGTGAGTGACAATAACTATCATACTCTAATACATGGAGCTTAGTGACCTCATGTAAATCCCAAGATAGCAGGTTTTTAATCAGCTACAATAACTGCAAACATTTATGTGGGGCCTTTAATCTGTAGTGATGAATTATATTTTTTGAATTGATTTTCTGTTTTGTGTGTAAAATCAAAATAACTAGCAACTGTATATGTTAGATAAATGTAGTGGCATGACAAGTACATTTACCTTTTTAAATGCATCAGCCTTGCTGTAGTGGGCAAAATCCCCTCAGGGTTGTACCCTCACAACTGAGATCTTGTAGATGAAAAACACTGATCACTGAAGCATCACATTATTGATTTATGCAATTATATTAGCTTTTATATACTAGAGTAAAAATTTCATAATCATATCAATTTCCAATTATTGAGTTACTGTCTGGTAAAGATCAGCAGTGACAACAAATACATGCAGATATGGTCAGTTTGTTTATATAGCTTATTGCCTTTTAAGCTGCCTGTAGTATAAAAAAGCTGCACTGGCAGGAGTAGAGTAAACATATTAAATCTATGCAGGAAAAAAAGGATTTTATATTTGGGAAAATAGTTGAGTTGTTTGCTTCCAATTTTTCAGATTCTAGACAGTTTCTTTCCAATTGTTTTTGAAGTATTATTTCCAGTAGCACCATCCACATTGGAAAACAGAAATCTCAAGAGTGACTCATCACATGATGTTGCTCAAAGTTCCAAGTTCCATGCGCCCCACTGCAGTAACTTTGTAAGAGGATTACCTCTCAACTATGTTAATCTAATAATGAAAGAAAAAAATTTCTTCCTAGTCAGTAGTTTTCAATCAATTTAACTCTTATGATGGGGTTGCAACAATTAAAAGCATAAAGATTTTTTCCATCAAACACTGAAGTAGTTTTACACCCTATAAATCCCTTAAGTAAATCTTCCAGCATACATGGGTTGCACATGTATTGTTGAATCATGAACTTTTGCAAGACTATATAGCCAATGTAGCATCAACAATGTGAGACTTTGATGCTTAGCTCCTGTTTCAGGTAAATGTTCCTTTAAACGCTTGCCCTGTGTTTTCAAGGGCAGACTTTCCTCTGTGAGATAAATCACCATATTTAACATATGCAAGTCCACTTTTATTATGAATGTGTTTTCAAGACATTGTATATAAAGTTTCAGAGATTCAAAGAGACGAGCTTGACACAGCCAGAATTACAGGTGCATAATTCACAAACAATACAACACTTTGCAGTGTGGTAATAAGAAAACTTTCAATATTGTTGTTGTATACCAAAAGCTGTAATACTGTATTGGGTCACAAGTAGACCCTCAAGAAGGCAGACTGAAAGTCCTTTCCAAAGCATTATTACCTATAGCCTCAAAAGTGACCAGTGAGACAAGTAAACTCCTGCAACTGTATTTATTGGTTTAGTTAACCATGAGTTCTTTTCAAAGTTTTGCACAACCTTCCTTATTGAATCAGTTGTAGAAACTGTTCCTTGAGTAATACATAATAAATGTACAACTAAAGCATGAATTTAATAATTGGATTGTGACATATGTATACAAGTTATGAAACCTTTTCAGAAACAATGGGCTTTGCAAGACTAGTGATCCTCAAGCCAACAGTGTGAGGCTTGAATGCTCAGCTACACTTTCAAATGAATGCTCCCTGTTGAACAAACTGTGCTCCTCCCCCATGTTTTCTAGGGCAGAGCTTCCTGTCAGAGAGAGATCTATGCATTTATTAAGTGTACAAAAGAGTTTTCACTGTTAATTATTTTACAAAATGGAATTTGGAAACAAAGTCAGACTATAATAGACCAGTTAGTTATCATGTAACCACATAAAGTATTTCATTATAGAAAATAGCTCAATTGCACAATTAGCTTGAGCCTCATACTTGATAAAGACTGACACCATGTGGGCAAAACGAGCAGGTTCATATCTTTCTATACCAAACTATAGAAATCTACAAGGAAAACACTGCTATTCTCACTGTGTCACTCATCACATTCTATTAAAATAGAGTGTACACAACTGTACAGCTACACAAATTTTAAAAATGAAGCCTATTCAATGACGATGAATGATGATTTTCAGTGAGTAAGTTATATTTCAGTCATCTTTAAGGCCTCCAAAGACAGCTGTGGGGACACTCTTCTGCTCAAGCTGCACCTCTGTAAAAGGCCATGAAAGGAAGACAATTAGTACATGAATTGTCATGAGTAAAACATGTATGCCTGAATGTTTAAACAAGTACAAATTTTTTTCAGTTTTGCTGCTGAGGCCAGGCCTGTCTATCACTCACCCTCCGGTCCTTGGTCATCATCTTCATCCTCGTCATCATCATCAATGTCAATCTCATCAGGATTGGCTTGTTTGGAAAGCTCAGCCAACTCACTGCGAGAAGTATCACTCCTGCATAAGCAGATGAGGAAAATATGACTTAAGTGATTCCTTTGGAGGATGTAGTCCATTTTAATAAAGATACTTCTCGATGAAGTGAAAAGATGAACAACAAACCTAACAAAGAGAATCTTCTCTTTGGGCTTGGGTTTGTCCTGTTCAGCTTCTGCAGCAAGCTGCTGTGCTTTCTGCTCCAACATCTTCATGTCATCAATTCCCATTTGGCCTGGAGCAAGATCTGACACTGAATACACAATCAAAACATGGTCACATGATAAAAAATGGATGGACAAACACAGAAACATTAGAAAAGATATTACTACATTAACTCTTGTGCTGTTCTGGTGTGTAACCTCAGGATTTTATCAATATAATTCAAACATTCCCCTAACATCCCATACGGTGCATTCATGGTACCAGCCTAGTGAAGAAAATTTTTGTCAGAGACTAACAAGCTAGTACAAGCTTACTCACCAGTGCCTGTGGCACTTGTTGTGGCCTTCAGCATCTGAGAGGACATAAAGTTGACCTGGGTGTTGTATGTGGCCTGGACACTGCGTTTGATCCTCAGCATTTCTCTAATGGTGTCCTCATTACCATGGCGGATCTCAAATTCTTTCCAGGTCTGCCAGAAATTAGCTGTCACCTGAAAGATCAAGTTCATAAATAAGTTAAGAGCAATTATGAAGTATTTATACATCACTGATGGATATGTGTTATTTTATTCAGATAAAGCTAATGGCTGGAGGTGGTTTAGCTCACCCTTGGGTCACAGATCTGGGAGCAGTAGGAGTAGATTGCTCTGGCCCGATCAATCTCACCCAGTTTACTCTCCATGTCAGCAAATCGCTGACACATATCCCTCGCATGCTCATCAGGAAGGACCTAGATAAATACAAAAAGTACATATCAGATTTGAATAAAACAACTGAACACAATGTATGTGTTATTCTTTATCAATTTTTCAGAAAAAAGGGTTATTAAAGAAGGCAGCATAGGGATTTTCATTTGATCACGGAGAGCACAAAACAATGCTACCATACCTCAATAGCTTTTTGGTAAATTGCTCTGGTATAGGTAACTCCATAAATTTCAGCTGCTCTCTTGATGTAGATATTGAACATGTGATGTCTCTCCTCAGTTTCTACTGCCTGTGTTGCTCTTTCATAGACAGCCATGGCGTGTCGTGCCAACCCATACTCCTCCTCCAATTTGGCATACAACAGGTAAATTGCTGAAAAGCAAGGCATTGCAGTACATTTGATTTCAGTGTATTTTATTTAAAAGAAAACAATAATAATAATGTTGAATATACAAGAGTTGTCAATGTCATTTTAATAAAGCTACTTACTCTTGGCAAACTTGGCGGGGCAGCCATCCAGCGCTTGTTCAAATAAATCTCTCGCTCTCTCCAGCTTTTTGCCCCCATATCGATCAATGAACTTGGTGAGGTAAGTGTTCCAGATGTCATACACATTGGGCCACCTGAAGAGAGCGATACCACGCTCATATGCCTAAAAAGGTGTTAACAAAGACATTAAAGAATTCATTAAAAGGGTTCTGGGACAGAATAGGCACTGAAAGTAAATGTGGGTTTAGTTAATTAGCGGCATGTTATTACTTTGAAGCTTTCTTCAAAGTAGTTGTGCTCTTCAAGGAACATGGCATAATTGATAATGATCTGTGGCGTTGCGATGCGGAGGTCAATAATGCGGTCATACACTGCTTTTGTAGACTGAGGAGAAAAAAAAAGGATGGAGAAAGAATTACATTAAACATCAACGAAGAGATAGCGATTCTCAGACCACTGATTAATAACTCAGAGTTTATCTGCCATATGCTTTAAACCTACTGCACTTTGTTGGCTCATATAATATACTGGAAACTTAGACGTGTAGTGAACATACCTGGAAGGTGCCAAGACTCTCCTCCAAGTCTGCCAGCATAGACCAGACCTTCAAAGACTTGTACACTCTGTTCTGGACTGGCTCAGATGCATCAAAGTACTCTGCTTTCTTGGATGGGATGGCAGTAGCTTTCTATAGTCAAATCATTGAAGAAAAGCATTTTTACAAAAATTGAGAGGATTCATATGTTTAAAAAGGTACAATCAGGCACATTTCACTCATTTCTCAAATTTCCCATAATTTATGTGCAGGGACATGGAATTGTTTATCATTATCATTCATTTCTTTGTTGAGATTACAAAATCTCTAAACAAGCAGAGCTGCCCCAAATATATTTTCTAGTAAATGCTTTAATCTCCTAGGGTCATAAACTACCCAGTGTGCACTATGCACTTGGGTTTTGTTTCACCGAAAAGCAAGTGAACATCTGTACAATGTCTGAAAGGTGGAGAGAGCTAAAGACAAAGCAACCATCATGCAAAACTTCTAGATTAAAGATTATTACAATATGTAGTAGTAGGCTTTATCTATAGTCAACTGTATCAGTACTAAGGTGTTCAGTTTGAAAACATGCTCCTAAAAACATTAGTTTTCTAATATTGTTGTAGTTTCTAGGTCCTGCCACTAGATGTTACCAAACATCGGTTATAAATGGTGCTACTATTTTACCTACTGCTCTCATAATAATGCCTGCAGATGTGATACAAATGTCTCACCCTCAGTATGCGCAGTGCCTGTTCATAGTTCTCGTGGCGAAGCTCCATCTCTCCATATTCACACCACACTGCAGCAAGGTCATCTACCTGCTTGTAGTTCACCTTGGTAGCCTTCTCAAATATTGTCCTGGCCTGAGTGAGTCAGTAAATATAAGACATATCAAGAATACAGAAACACATCTGATCTGAAGTGCAAAAAGTTTGAGAATCCCTGTGGGAAGACCTCCATGACTTACATCATCCAGCTGCTCATTTTCCTCATAGAATTTTGCAAAGGAAACCCAGAGAGAGTGAGGCTTCCCTGTGGCCTTCATTGGATCCACAGTCTGTACTGCTTCAGTATAAGTGTTGATAATCTGTTGAGAACATGGTGAGCATGGATTCATTAGTAATGTACTACATAAAGGCAGTGTTACCTATTTGGTGTTTGTTACCACTATGAATTGTGTGTACCCCGTCTAAACTATATGTAGAAAAAGACTTAAAACTCACCTGCCGTGGATTGCCCTCATACAACTTTACCCGCTTGTGCCACTCATGGACATTATGAGGGTTCTGTCTCAGCAGTACACTGTTCAAGAGGAGGGGCCGCCGCGCTATCAGCTGCTCAAAGCGGGCCAGTCTGAGCTCCAGGTCTATGTCATCTGGGAGGAGAGGAACAAAGAGTACAGCATACATGAGAAATGAAGTGAAAGCAACAAGTGTACACATACAGAATGTATATTAATATTAATGAATCCAAACACACCATCTTCATCCTGCCCCATCTCAGCAGTGGTCTCCATCTTGGCAGCAATCATGCTCTCCTCAAACTGGGCATAACTGTCAAACACTTGTGTGAAATCCCTTACTGTTACCACTGTAAGGATGGCCTCCTCATACACATCGCGGGCCTGAGAAAGCAAAGACAAATAACTCAACTCAATCAAATTCATAAGTTTAATATAAAGCATAGCAGTATTTTGGATAAACAATTTTCAATATGTTAAGTGCTTTATGTTATGAATGAAAATGGAAGCTATTTAGAGGAAACACACTTTCTCAAAGTGGCCACTCCTGATGTAATAGTCAGCCAAAGAGCACCAAAGTTTTCCAAGTTGGTCTGTGAAGCGAGTGAGGCCTCCTCGGATGATGGCTCCCACATTCAGAGAGGTCACCTTATCAGGGTTCTGGGAGATCAGGTCGCACAGCTCATGCCACAGCTGTCCAATAAACAAAAAAGTAAAATACTGATCTATCAATTTTCCTCTTCAGCTTTAAAAACAAAAAAACAAACAAGGCACATTGGGAGGTGCTTGGGATGAGAATAAAATCTTACTTGATAGTTGGATTTGCCCTCTTTGGACACAAAGCTTTCATCATTGACAACAGCTGCTAGTCTCAAAGCTGCTTCATCCAAGCGGCCAACAGAACGTAAGTAGTCTATGTATTCCTCTGCATTTTCTGGAGAAAGCTACATGGTACAGAGCGCAAACAGCACATTTTAATGAAATTTTCATTCATGTAGAAATTTTTTTACTACAAATTTTAACTTCATGATTTAATGTTGGCTTTCCTTTCAAATAGCAATTTCACCCATAAACAATAATCCTAGTTTGATGAGTGAATATGATTATTAGGAAATGTATTAACTCTTAATCAACGTTAGGAGTTCTATATAGTATGATGTTGAAGCCTTTCAGTTTTTTTTGGTTATTTTTAGCAAAACATCCTCCAGACTAAAACAGCAAATCCAGTAGCCTTTCACTTGGCTAAGAATCTTTAAACACTTACAGAAAATGTTTACAACATACATTGCAATATGAGTCATGATTTCAGTTGGAATGGTAATTTTTTCATTTTAATTTAATTTAAATTAAAAATGATGGGAATGTGATTTTTGTACCAAACAAGCATGTCCGGTTACATATGGAGAATATGATTTGCAGGCTGAAGCATCTCTCTAGCATTACAATGCTTATTTATGGTATGTTGTGACACATTTAACATTATCAAAAAAGTTGCAGTTCCTGCGATTTGGATATTGCACTTGCCCATATTGCGATTTCAATTAAATTTCAATTAATTGTGCAGCCCTAATTCAGACCAGTTGTTCCATAATATGACATCCTGCTGTATCACATCCATTTCCTTATGATGCCAGTGAAAGTGTGCAAATACACTTATCAGTAATCTTTGTGCGTGACATCCTAAATGACAACTGCTGAAAGGAACTGATTTGTGTACTATGTTCTCACCTTAAGGTACCTGCGATACACCCGGATAGCTGTCTCAGGCAGGGGCAGGTTACGAACAAAGCGGAGATACAGAGGCCAGATGCGTGGGTGCTGAGTGACAGGAAGAGCTCTGAGTGCACGGTCAAATGTTCGCCGACTTCTCGTGATCTTGCATTGAGACACAAGGAACTGGCAGTAATCTAGCCATATTCTAGGCATCTAGTTTAAGTAAAAACAGATAATTAGTTTCAATCACAACTTCCACAGACCATAGTATAATAGCATGTTTTTACTGTAAATATGTTCAGCATGGAGTTTTATAGGAAGTATTACCTTGTGCATGAATACCAGTGCCCTTTCATGGCAATTATTGACCTCCTCATAGGCTGTTTCAGTGATACATTTTCCTTTGACTTGTTTCCGTCTCTCTCTCAGATAACTGTACCACAGTTTATAGCTGTAAATAAAGGGACAATTGTTGTTAAAAAGAGTTAAACCATAAGCAAATAGTTTAGTGCAAGGTCTTAAAAATGATATGGCCATTTTGACACTACCACCTAAATACTTATCTACTTCTTTTAACAATGCACAACAATGTTAGTTACATTTTAAACAGTGACAATGTTTGACAAATTTCCAATTTTTATCACCGAATTACTCGTATTTAAGTAAAGTATAAATAAAACACTCTAAACACCCCCTGTTTGTTAGTTACCTGCCAGGCAACTCTTTAAGAGCCCGCTCATATATCATGTTCAGGGTGGATTTGGGTCCGTTCTGTTTGAATTCGATGTAACGCATCCAGCACTTGACTGAGTATGGGTTCCTGATGATCTCCTCTTCATAAGGCAGATCATCGTCCTCCTGACATAGCCGGAAATCACAGCACAAAACACGTCAAACACAACTCAAGCTCAGTAGTATTAACTTTTGAAAGAGTTAACACTGTGCCTGCTAAAGCTAACATTAGCGCGATAGCGTAACTTTACTGCAACGTTAACAATGTTCATTCTAAATTAAATTAACCATTGACAGATTAACTATAATTTTTGTGAGTTCAGATTTTAACTACTTTAACAATTTAGAAGCCAAGCTTGTCTAACTACAAAATTCTTCCTAGTTTATTAATCACAACAACTTCGGCAGTTAAACACACAGACAGTAAAATTAGCTAGCTAACACTTCACAGTTCCGGTCAAACAATGATAGGTAGCAGTATACTGTATGGTATGACTTACAAACACAACATCAGTTTTTCCGTTTAAGGATGGCATTTCTTCCTAGAGAGTGAATGGTACAGTAGAATGGCCTTTGCAGATAATAAGTAATGCTAACTTTAGCTAACACTAGGTTGCTGACTTTTCAAAGCGTGTAATCCTCGGTGGTAGTTTCCGGCTTCGTCACAGACTACGCCAGCACGTAACAATGGATAAAAACTACAAACGTCAAAATGTTTGTAGTCCGGAAGTAATGCTCAGTTAGTAAGCCCTGACAGACAATGTTTTTTAATACTCTAAAATGTTATGCCCATAAAATGGATCTCGGATCAAATATCTAACGTGTGCTTTATGTGACATTTACAAAGGCTCTCTTTTAAATTATGTTGTGTCACCTTACCACAGGTAATATTAACTTTTCATTCATGGAGAGTAAGTTGGCTGTACGTACCTGCTGGCAGAAATCATTTTACAACAGGCCATATATATATATATATATATATATATATATAGAGAGAGAGAGAGAGAGACATATACACATATATAAATGTGAAACATACAGTAATACAAATACTGCAAATGCATTCATTTATATGTTTACAATGTAATAATAACTGACTGGAACATGTAGAAGAGAAATTTCTGGTATTGTACTGTATATCATACACCATAATGACTGATACTGGAATGACTGTAGTTTTAACTGTTAGAGAAAGTGATAACCTGGAGTGTGAGCAGAATTCCGCAATTGAAATCTTCTACTACTAATCACAAATGAGATACATATTTGTCTTTAACTCATGGTAAGCTCTGCTGATGACTGCTTCTTTTACTGCACAAGAGAAATGCTTGTTCAGCTGAAATGTGCACAGTGCAAATCTAAGCAGCAGGTTATTACGGCTCAAATGACAGCCACTGTATCTGAGCCATAATAACACTACATGATCTTGAAAGAACTACAAAATGCAACATAATTGCCACTGTAAAAACAATAATCTTGGCTATTATTTTCCCAATGCCCTTATGAACACACAGAAGAATGCAAAATGTTTTAATTATTGAAGTGCTGTTTTTTTTCTAATAAATGAATCTCACTATATTCATATATTTCAACATAGTGCCCCTGTCCCCCACGTTTCACCCCTGCAAGGGTGAAATGTTTGTCTATATTATTAGGATACATGAGATGTAATTATTATTATTGTTTAAATATAAATGAATAAGCCAACTGTGAACAGTTCAAGTGTGCTGCAGCAAGTCTTGCAAATCACAGATAATTGTATCTATTTGAGTAAAAGGGATGCGAATATGTAAAATAAATACTATGGTAAATTTCTAAAAGGTTTGGTAAGTTTACAGTTTATAGTTACAAGGTTGAATATTAAGTTATAAAAATGAAATTAAAACTATTGTGTAATTCAATGTTAATAGATGCAAAAGACATTTGGAGAATTGTTATTTTCACAGTTATGTAGGCAATTTTATTATGGAGCCAATGCCAGCAATGTCTGAAAACCAGAGTTGCATAGTTTTTCAAGGACACTGAGTTTCCATAACACCAACAACATCCTTAGAATCAAATGTGGCACCAGGATAAAGAGCTTTGATATCCAAGCAGGACTTAATATAGGTCTTATCTCAGCCTGGTTGGCAAACATCTTTCTTGTCCTTTTAAGGCAAGGTGTCATACCACTTGAACTTCATGGAAAAGGCCTTACATTCAATTTTATTAGAGGAATATGAGATGTGCCAATGGCCTGCAACTGTATACCAGCACCACTTGGGTGCTTCTCCAAAATTAAGTTCCAAACCTGGCTATGAGCATGTTTCATTGCAAGGGTAAGTACAGACAACATCTCATTATAAAACGATGAAATCCCTCTCAAGTTAGTCAGAATCTAAATTTATATGAGTAAATTATTTATTGGAGCAAATTAGTGGTTCAAAAACCAGGGTGTCTATTGCACAGCAACTATTTTGGGACATACTTTATTACCATCACTCCTACATTTTGTAAGCAGAAAGAAAGTTAAATCCAATGCTTCTCTATGAAACTCACTGCATGATAATAATGTCACATGGCATTCTCTTCAAAATTAATGTATCATGTGTGAGGGATATAAAGTAGCAAAGATAAGTGTTATTTTACAGATATTGGCGATACTCATAAAATCTCCATGATACTCAGTTTTAATGTATTTCAGAGATCTGAAATGTGGACATGCTGACACTGACACTCAATACCAATGACATTTAAGTGTATCTTACTAAGAGCAAACAGTTTATGCATTAAAAAAGGGATGTGAAGGCACAACTCCAATAATAGATTATTTAAATCTTTATTTGTAAAATGAATTATGTTTTGATCTTATTGTGTACCATACATAAAATATGAGAGAATAAAATGTACAGTATCTAATGATATAATACAATTTGAACCTTTTCTATTAGCTTAGTTTCTACCTTTTAATTTTCAGTCTTATTAAAATTGTACTAAAATTCTTATCTTGGCTTACTGGAGTGATTTAACATTTTTCAGTTGTCTTGTTTTAATATTGTTTCAAAAATTAAGCAATGTTATATCTTACACACAAAAAAAGCCTACTAAACCTGCAATGTCACAAGATGGGTCTTAAGATGACAGGGATGTTTGACCAAATTGAGAGGCAGGCTGCTGCTGACCAGGCAGTTCCAGCGTCTATATAAGAAGTAGCTTCAGACTCCTCTGAGAACTGAAAGGCATCCCACACAGGTTAGTGCTTTGTGTGTCTTTACACTTCTCAAATTCTATTTTACTTAATATTTCATAAATGTTGCATGACTCTTTGTTATCTAACTGACTCTGTTTGTTATGTTTTTCATGTCAAGTAATCTTTAAGAGATAATATTTTTAATCAAAGATATTATTTACAAATATTTATTTATACTTATAAACAAATTTGGCAACTACTCTTAAGAGTTCAACTACTCTTAACCTAGAAAAGCTTTGCAATGAATCTGTAATTTGATGTTCTTTGAAATATAAAAACACTTTGGATTCACTGATGAGGCTATGAAAATGGTCTTGATGGTGGTATAGGTACTCACATAACAGAGTTAATTGTAAAGGCTTATTGAGCCATAAAAGCTTCCACAAATATGTTAAAATTTAAGTAGTGTAACTGCTAGGCAGTGTAAAATGTTTTAATTTTGTGTCCTATTCAATGACCATCTCAATCTCTCTTGAAAAGCATCCTTGGGCAACAACACAACTGTGCCACTCAGTTCACATACGGAGGTAAGACATTTCTGCAATAGAACAATCTCCATAATATTAAAATACGAACACTACTAAAATAATTCAACACAATTATAGACTCGTTTGAACTTCCACCTTCTCAGTCTCATCTAAATGTTCTTAAATTGATTGAATTTCCACAACTAAATTTAAATGAAAAACCAACTAAACTTTATGTGTTCATGTTTAATTATCTTTTCATAGCATCTTGAGACTCCTCCAGAGACTACACCGCTCATTCTTTTTTGAAACGAGCTGAGGTATAAGCTGTCACCATAAAAAAACGCATGAAATCTCCAATATCAGATGGAAAATACACCACAGAGATTTCATGTTGATATGTTAACTATCGTGGACTCTCATTTTTTCAGTCTCGACTAAAGTGCCACCATGAGCACAGATGCAGAAATGGAGCAATATGGCCCGGCGGCCATCTACCTCCGGAAGCCAGAGAGAGAGAGGATTGAGGCACAAAACACTCCTTTTGATGCCAAAACAGCCTTCTTTGTGGTTGATGCTGATGAGATGTACCTCAAGGGTAAACTTACGAAGAAAGACGGTGGCAAAGCCACAGTTGACACAGTTACAGGAAAGGTAGGTGAATAATTACACAATTTGAAATACTATATTAAAATGCATTTTTGTCCACCTGTTTCATTCACAGACTTTAACTGTAAAAGTTGATGTCATTGAATTGATAAAACTTTGTATGAAATATCTTTGTAAAAGAAAATGTATGAACTCTATTTCCTATTCAGACAGTCACTGTAAAAGAGGACGACATTCATCCCATGAATCCTCCAAAGTTTGACAAAATTGAGGACATGGCCATGATGACCCACCTCAATGAGCCTTGCGTGTTGTATAACCTCAAAGATCGTTATGCATCATGGATGATCTACGTAAGTGTGTAACTTAACATTTAGATCAGTGAATGGATACAGATCAACAATAAACAACCTTTTTCTAGTCGTGGTTTGTTTTCTCCACATTACTACTCAAAATGAAGTTTAAACTGAAATGGTGTAAATGTTGAATATAGATGCAATGAATTTCAGAGTGCACTCTCCTCTCTTTTCCAGACATACTCTGGCCTGTTCTGTGTCGTCGTGAACCCATACAAGTGGCTTCCTGTGTATGATGCTATTGTTGTGAATGCATACAGAGGCAAGAAGAGGATTGAGGCTCCACCCCACATCTTCTCCATCTCTGACAATGCCTATCAGGCCATGCTCACTGGTAAGATATTTTATTTAAGGAGGACACATGACACACTAAATGAGACACAGCAGATATGACATGAAATATGTCTCTATTACAACCATATATATTTATTTGATTTGATGTTGTTAATGTATCTAATATTATCTAATGTATTTGTTCATTTCAGACCGTGAGAACCAGTCTATCCTCATCACGTGAGTAATAAATTAAATTAACAGAATAATATTACAGATTACAGATATGAAAAAAAAAACTCAAGATATCCCTCCCTTCTCCTAGGGGAGAATCTGGTGCAGGAAAGACTGTCAACACCAAGCGTGTCATCCAGTACTTTGCAACAATTGCAATGACTGGAGGTAAGAAAGCAGATGCAGCACCTGGAAAGATGCAGGTAAAATGGTCTTTACAGAAAAAATAGTCAGAGATTTATCTGTTTATGCATGGTAAACAATCTACAAGATATATTCTAATATCTTTTTGTAGGGTTCCCTGGAAGATCAAATCATTGCAGCCAACCCTCTGCTGGAGGCTTATGGTAATGCCAAGACTATCAGGAATGACAACTCCTCTCGTTTTGTGAGTAAAAATAAGCTAATTAACATTAGTTTTTTGAGCTGCATATCAAGTATCATACTAACCAAAATCTGATATATTTAGGGTAAATTCATCAGAATTCATTTTGGAACCAGTGGCAAACTGTCCTCAGCAGATATTGAAACTTGTAAGTCCATGTCTACTTTGTTTGAACTTGCACTTTGGTATGATGCCAGTTTGGAAACGGTTTCATTGATATTTGTTGGATGACGTTATACATGGAATATATTGTCTGCCTTTGATTTGTTAAACATAGATCTGCTGGAGAAGTCACGTGTCACCTTCCAGTTGTCTGCTGAAAGGAGCTACCATATCTTCTATCAGCTGATGACAGGCCACAAGCCTGAGCTTCTGGGTATGTTAAAAGATGTCTTAAAATTGTAAAAACACTACAAACAGTATCAAAAGAAAACCTCATGAATTTTGTGTTCGCCCTTCTAGAGGCTCTTCTGATCAGCACCAACCCCTATGACTATCATATGATCAGTCAGGGTGAAATCACGGTCAAAAGCATTGATGATGTGGAGGAGTTCATTGCAACAGATGTAAGATGACAAATTAGTTAAATAAAGAGTATAATGAGGGAAATGTTGCAATTACTGATAACTTTACTTCATTTCCACTGCAGACTGCCATTGACATCTTAGGTTTCACTGCTGAGGAGAAATTGGGCATCTACAAGCTCACTGGTGCTGTGATGCATCATGGCAACATGAAATTCAAGCAGAAGCAGCGTGAGGAGCAGGCTGAACCTGATGGCAATGAGGGTAATAATCAAAATAATACCACACTCATGTAAGTTTTCTGATCTGAAAATACTATTCAAGTCCATGTGACTTAGCACTCTTGTCCACCTTTCCTTTAGAGGCTGATAAAATCGCTTACCTCTTGGGCCTGAACTCAGCTGATATGCTGAAAGCCCTGTGCTACCCAAGAGTCAAGGTCGGAAATGAGATGGTGACCAAAGGTCAGACCGTTCCACAGGTAATGAAGTGAAATTAAATGTTTTAAAAATGATAAAATATTTGCATGTTCACATGAATATACTGTATTACTCAGGAAATTTCAATGGTGAAATCGTTTTTAGGTCAACAATTCCGTTAGCGCTCTGTGCAAGTCTATCTATGAGAAAATGTTCTTGTGGATGGTCATCCGTATCAATGAGATGCTGGACACAAAGCAGCCAAGACAGTACTTCATTGGGGTGTTGGATATTGCTGGATTTGAGATCTTTGATGTGAGTGATCAGAAAAACATCTAAGCAGTATTACATATGAAAACGATAAAACAAAGCATTTGAATATATTCCTGTGATTACAGTTCAACAGCTTGGAGCAACTCTGCATCAACTTCACCAATGAGAAACTGCAACAGTTTTTCAACCACCACATGTTTGTCTTGGAGCAAGAGGAGTACAAGAAAGAAGGCATTGAATGGGAGTTCATTGACTTTGGTATGGACTTGGCTGCCTGCATTGAGCTTATCGAGAAGGTAAGTGGCCACTCAGTTAAACATGATTCTTTTTTTTCATCTGTAAATTGTTGCTTCCACAGTTTAATTTTTTAACATGAAATGTAAATTCTTCTCAGCCAATGGGCATTTTCTCCATCCTTGAAGAGGAGTGCATGTTCCCAAAGGCCTCTGACACAACTTTCAAGAACAAGCTGCATGATCAGCATCTTGGCAAAACCAAGGCCTTTGAGAAGCCAAAACCTGCAAAGGGCAAGGCTGAGGCTCACTTCTCCCTGGTGCACTATGCTGGTACAGTGGACTACAATATCAGTGGCTGGCTGGACAAGAACAAGGACCCCCTGAACGACTCAGTTGTTCAGCTCTACCAGAAGTCTTCAAACAAACTGCTTGCTCTTCTGTATGCTGCCCATGCTGGCGCTGATGGTGAGACTCTCATCAGTCAAAACTGTTAATCAGTTAATTTTTGTTACTTGGTTAGAACATGCAGTTTTCATGTAAATCTGGACATATAAAACAAAGGCAATTATTCAGTGGCATTGATGAAACTTTTTTGGTAAAACAGAGTGACTAATACATTGCTTTTGCTGATTGAAGCTGGTGGTGGTGGAAAGAAGGCTGGTAAGAAGAAGGGTGGCTCCTTCCAGACTGTGTCTGCTCTTTTCAGAGTATGTATTGTTTCATCATTGGATAACAATTAAAACTCACATCTTGAAATAATGTTTGACCTATTATCTTATAATTGTGATCCACAGGAGAACTTGGGCAAGCTGATGACCAACTTGAGGAGCACTCATCCTCACTTTGTGCGTTGCCTGATTCCCAATGAAACCAAGACCCCAGGTAAGAAGCCCAGAGACCTGCTTTTTGCATTTTATGTTACACTGTGTTACAAAGAAATATTTTAAAATTTATTCATTTACTCTCAGGTCTTATGGAGAACTTCTTGGTCATCCACCAACTGAGGTGTAACGGTGTGCTGGAAGGCATCAGAATCTGCAGAAAGGGCTTCCCCAGCAGAATCCTCTATGGTGACTTCAAGCAGAGGTGTCTACAGTTTTCATTATATGAAAGTCAGGCTCATTTCAGATGAGGCATTGTGATGGTTAACACAAGGAAGATATGAAAGGAAAATACAAGTAACAATATCATTTTGTCTTGTAGATACAAAGTATTGAATGCCAGTGTCATCCCTGAGGGACAGTTCATTGACAACAAGAAAGCTTCAGAGAAGCTGCTGGGATCCATTGATGTGGACCACACTCAGTACAAGTTTGGGCACACAAAGGTTAATTCTTGCAGAAAATATTCACAAATTTTTACTTATGGAGTCATCCTTTTGTATCAATATTTATTATGATTACCTTGATTTGACCCATAGGTGTTCTTCAAAGCTGGTCTGCTGGGTGCCCTGGAGGAGATGAGAGATGACAAACTGGCTACATTGGTAACCATGACTCAGGCTCTCTGCAGAGGATACCTCATGAGGAAGGAGTTTGTTAAGATGATGGAGAGGAGGTAGAATTATCATACATTACTAAAAACTGTACTGTCCAATTATATAGATATTTTTCTTCAGTTGTTATCCTCAGCATTTCAATGAAATCACATAGCAGTAGAAATGACAAAATATCTGTAAATATGTTTTCCAGGGAATCCATCTTCAGCATCCAGTACAATATCCGTTCATTCATGAATGTGAAAAATTGGCCATGGATGAACCTGTACTTCAAGATCAAGCCTCTTTTGAAGAGTGCTGAGACTGAGAAGGAGCTCCAACAGATGAAGGAGAATTATGAGAAGATGCAATCAGACCTGGCTACTGCCCTGGCCAAGAAGAAGGAACTGGAGGAGAAGATGGTTTCCCTGCTGCAGGAGAAGAATGACCTGCAACTGCAAGTAGCAGCTGTGAGTAGAGAACAGAAATATAAGTGACATTGGGGAAATTGAAAAAAAAAATATATACAGTCGGATCCTTTTCAGTCAGATGTTCTGTGTGTGTCTAAATACTAATAATACCACATATATGCTCAAACTATAGGAAGGTGAGAACCTATCAGATGCTGAGGAAAGGTGTGAAGGGCTCATTAAGAGCAAGATCCAGCTCGAGGCCAAACTCAAAGAGACAACTGAGAGACTGGAGGATGAAGAGGAGATCAATGCTGAGCTGACTGCCAAGAAGAGGAAGCTGGAGGATGAATGCTCTGAGCTGAAGAAGGACATTGATGACTTGGAGCTCACCTTGGCTAAAGTGGAGAAAGAGAAACATGCCACTGAAAACAAGGTTCGGTCCATTTAAGTCGAAACTTAAATATATGTACATTCATTTTTTAGATATATGGTTGACATTCAAATGAGCCTTTCATACAATTTTCAGGTGAAAAACCTCACAGAGGAGATGGCATCTCAAGATGAGTCTATTGCCAAGTTGACCAAGGAGAAGAAGGCACTCCAAGAGGCCCACCAGCAAACACTGGATGATCTCCAGGCAGAGGAAGACAAAGTCAACACTCTGACCAAGGCCAAGACAAAGCTGGAACAGCAAGTGGACGATGT
>NW_019524793.1:57119-59710 GCF_002814215.2 Seriola lalandi dorsalis
TCTTCAGCATCCAGTACAATATCCGTTCATTCATGAATGTGAAAAATTGGCCATGGATGAACCTGTACTTCAAAATCAAGCCTCTTTTGAAGAGTGCTGAGACTGAGAAGGAGCTCCAACAGATGAAGGAGAATTATGAGAAGATGCAATCAGACCTGGCTACTGCCCTGGCCAAGAAGAAGGAACTGGAGGAGAAGATGGTTTCCCTGCTGCAGGAGAAGAATGACCTGCAACTGCAAGTAGCATCTGTGAGTAGAGAACAGAATTTAAGGTAAACACAAGAAACTTGTGCTACAGAAAATGGACCAGACTCAGTGAATAGCTCCCTAAGCTTAACATGTCCTATGATAACTATTAATTTAGCCATACAGACTAATGAGCAGTGATAACTAACATGTCTTTGGGGTCATCAGGTGGGAACCTCCTTTCACCAGTGTTTCGTCTAGTTGGTCCCACGACACCTCCAGGAGGCTAGACAGTGATCACTGGCGTCCCAGAGTCACTCCCCTAATGCCAGATATCATTGCTCCTCACACCACGACTATTTTCTTTATCTTGCCTATGCTACCACAAACAACACCATCATCAACTCTGACAAAACACACTAGCAGATTCAGCAAACAAACTCCCCTAAACAGTTGGAGAAAGTGGCGGCCACTTTGAATGAGGGAGGTAGAGTCAAGGAGAGATGCCTTTTTGAGCTAAACTCTCCCCCGCCGGATTAGGCTGTGCTCTACCTCCCCCTACCCCCCCACTCTCCAAGACAATGAGGGAGGTAGAGCCAGGGAGAGGTGCCTTTTTGAGCTAAACTCTCCCCCGCCGGATTAGGCTGTGCTCTACCCCCCCACTCTCCAACACCACACCATGCAACTCACCTAAAACAAACAAACTCACTTAAACAGCCAAAGACACACTACACACCAATTCAAACAATACAAGCAAACAATACAGGCCACCTCACCTGGACTAACCACATGGTCTCAAAGAGGCTCACACAGGCCACACCCCCACTTAAAAACACTTCCTCTTCCTGGATTTCTTCCTTGCTTCTCCTAAGAGTCTGTCTATCCTAAGTGCTCCCCCTGCTGGGCCCCCAGCTACCATTACTTCTTCTCATCCAAATCCACTGACTGGATCTTGCTGCCTCATCTGACATGTCCTTTACAATTTTCCTCACACTCTGTCCACTTGCTCGTAACTCCCTTACCAAAGAGACAACAGACCTTGCTACAAATCCTCTACATCCTACTTCCACTGTACAAATCCTAACTTTCCATCCTCGCTGCTCTGCTTCTGCCCCTAACTCTGCATACCTGAGCTTTTTCCTTTCATATGCTTCTTCAACTAAGGCCTCCCACGGAACAGTCAGCTCTATGAAATATACTTTCATTCTACTCCTACACCACAAGACTATGTCAGGCTTTAGTTTTGTACTGGCTATTTCCTGGGGAACAACAAGCTTTCTTCCTAAATCTACCTGCATTTCCCAATCACAAGCACCCTCTAAGCTGCCTTGCCTCCTTGTTGTCTTACCAACTTTCTCTCCCTCTTGAACAAACTTGATTGCAACTGTCTTTATTTTAGGCCCTCCTAAATTTGCCTGCCTCCGTAACTCTTCAATTCCTGCAGCTAAGCTTTTTAAAACCTGGTTATGTCGCCACGTATACCTGCCTTGCGACAGACTAACCTTACAGCCTGACAAAATATGCTTTAAAGTTGCGGTACCTGAACACAATGAACATAGTGGGTCTCCATTTACCCCGAATTTTAGGTTCTGGGGAGTTGGCAATACATCATAAGTTGCCCCTATCAAAAATCTAATACTACTTTCCTCCATACAACATAGCTCTTTCCAGCTAAGCTTTTTCTTGTCTACACCTTCCAAATTCACCCACTGTCCCTGCTTAGCCTTGGCCACTGCCTTTGCACCCCTTAATATTTCCTTATGTCTACGAACCTGCTCCACAACTAGCTTTCTCTTCTCCTTGGGACCCGAAATATAAGTGACATCGGGTCAATTGAAAAAAAAAACTATACAGTCGGATCCTTTTCAGTCAGATGTTCTGTGTGTGTCTAAATACTAAAAAATACCACGTATATGCTCAAAATATAGGAAGGTGAGAACCTATCAGATGCTGAGGAAAGGTGTGAAGGGCTCATTAAAAGCAAAATCCAGCTCGAGGCCAAACTCAAAGAGACAACTGAGAGACTGGAGGATGAAGAGGAAATCAATGCTGAGCTGACTGCCAAGAAGAGGAAGCTGGAGGATGAATGCTCTGAGCTGAAGAAGGACATTGATGACTTGGAGCTCACCTTGGCTAAAGTGGAGAAGGAGAAACATGCCACTGAAAACAAGGTTCGGTTCATTTAAGTTGAAACCAAAATATATGTACATTCATTATTTAGATATATGGTTGACATTCAAATGAGCCTTTCATACAATTTTCAGGTGAAAAACCTCACAGAGGAGATGGCATCTCAAGATGAGTCTATTGCCAAGTTGACCAAGGAGAAGAAAGCACTCCAAGAGGCCCACCAGCAAACACTGGATGATCTCCAGGCAGAGGAAGACAAAGTCAACACTCTGACCA
>NW_019524793.1:59730-65551 GCF_002814215.2 Seriola lalandi dorsalis
ATATTATCTTGTAAATATCATCATATCATCATATGCTGATAATGTCAAATATTGATGTCACTTAGGGGTGAATGTTCTTTCATTTCAGAGATTTGCAAATGTGCAAGTCTCTTGCAACTGAATATCAATGGAATTTGGAAGACTTACCAAGTCCAAGCTACTCATGAAATTTAAAAAAAGACTGTTAATGTTCACAACAGCTTTCAATTTTAATGTTGTGTAAATCAAGTATAACATAATTTGTAGCTTTAATTCTTCTTTTATTACAGTAGGGACACAGTTTACTCATTGTTAACATACCTGGTGCAAGCATTAATTCATATTTTGAATTTTAACACCTACATTGTGTTGGTCATATCAAAGTTAACATCAAATCAAATCAAATCAAATCAAATCAATTGGTATAACATCATGATGTAAACTGTAATTTCTGTGTTTAGTAACAAAGAATTATGTATATCACTTCTTTAAACATCACTGCCACTAAATAAGCTGCAGAATGAAAAGAGGCCATGACCAAACTGAGAAAGAGACTACTGCTGACCAGGCACTGCCGGCCTCTATAAATGAGGCAGCAATGGACAAGCATGAGCTGATAGGCATCCAACGCAGGTGAGTGTATGCTCTGTAACCTCAGTTTGCAATGCTTTTGATTAGCTAGTAAAGTAATTGTGTTGCTAATTACTTATGCATATTGAGTTATCTTTCAAGTATAGGTTTCAGATGATGGTTATATTTTATGGCATATTAAAGCAGTCTTGGGTGGGAAAAAATTATTTTAAAGCAATTTTCTTAATATAAAAAATAATTTCTTCCAAGAAGAAAAAATAACACAATTAATTAGTTCACCCAGTTCACATCTTGTGATCAAGACTAATACGACAGTATATTTGTGAAGGGCAATTGAATGGATGGGAGAGTATTGAACTGAGTATTGAAATGGACAGAGTGTTTATTAGGTTTGAAAACTTTTTCACCCTCTAATGTTCTTGAATTGACTGAATTTCCACAACTAAATTTAAATGAAAAACCAACTAAACTTTTTGTGCTCATGTTTAATTATCTTTTCATAGCATCTTGAGACTCCTCCAGAGACTACACCACTCAGTCTTTTTTGAAACGAGCTGAGGTAGGAGATGTCACCATAACAAACACATGAAATTGCCGATATCAGATGGAAAATGCACCAAAGAAATTCCATGTTGATATGTTAACTATTGTGGACTCTCATTTTTTCAGTCTCGACTAAAGTGCCACCATGAGCACAGATGCGGAAATGGAGCAATATGGCCCGGCGGCCATCTACCTCCGGAAGCCAGAGAGAGAGAGGATTGAGGCACAAACCACGCCTTTTGATGCCAAAACTGCCTACTTTGTGGCTGATGCTGATGAGATGTACCTCAAGGGTAAACTTGTGAAGAAAGAGGGTGGCAAAGCCACAGTTGAGACAGATACAGGAAAGGTAGGTGATTAATTATACAATTATGCACTAATCATACAAATGGAATTGAAAATTTTACTTTTTTAATAAAAACATTGCAATCTGTTTCAATAATGAACATTTAATTGAAAAGGTATCTGAGTAAAGCATTTACTGAAGGATTCATTTATAATTGTGTGTTTTAAATTCGAACTGTCACTGTGAACTAAAATGCAATCCATTCTATCAACTTGTTGATTAAAAGAATATTTTTCAGTAAAAATGTTTTGTTGTATTCCCTTTTCAGACTGTCACTGTAAAAGAGGACGACATCCATCAAAGGAACCCTCCAAAGTTTGACAAAATTGAGGACATGGCCATGATGACCCACCTCAATGAGCCTTGCGTGTTGTATAACCTCAAAGATCGTTATGCATCATGGATGATCTATGTGAGTTTCCACTATAATACATATTTCAAGTTGTTTCATACAGTTTATGCAATGCTCTCCCCTTTTCTTTGCGATCACTAACTCATGGGACATCTTTTTAAAGCAGCTAAAAACATTTTTGTTCAGACAGGCTTTTGGTTAGCTTGTCTGAGCAGCTGCTCCATTTTATTCCATTGGTTTTTATGGCCTGTTTCCCTGTCTGTGTTTGGAACTTTTGTAAATTTTGATTCATTAAAGCATTTTGTATCTGTGAATAGTGCTAGCCAATAAATAAACTTTAATTACGTACCTACTTACTTACACTACACTTTATGTATATGTTTACCTAACACTATTTATACTCTCTACTTTTACAGACCTACTCTGGGTTGTTCTGTGTTGTCGTGAATCCCTACAAGTGGCTTCCTGTATATGATTCTGTCGTTGTGGGTGCATACAGAGGCAAGAAGAGGATTGAGGCACCACCCCACATCTTCTCCATCTCTGACAATGCCTATCAGGCCATGCACACTGGTAAATTAAAGTTCAAAATGTTTAAGTTTCTATGTATAGAGAACTGGAATTCAACTTAAGCAAAACCTTTCTGAAGGAACAAGGAAAAAGGAACTCATGTGAAGTATGCATGTTTGTATTTCAGATCGTGAGAACCAGTCTGTCCTGATTACGTGAGTATAGCACAAAATGTTGTGTTAAATCTTTGTAAAGAAACACAATCTTGATAATGTGCCCCTTCTACCCTAGTGGAGAATCTGGTGCAGGAAAGACTGTCAACACCAAGCGTGTCATCCAGTATTTTGCAACAATTGCAGCTCTTGGAGCGAAGAAGGCTGACGCAGCCCCTGGCAAGATGCAGGTAAAATTGGTTGTTTAACATTAACGGTTTTGACAGAGAAAAGTTATTTTGGATGTACAGCTCATGTAACTCTAATCTTCTCCTACAGGGCTCCCTTGAGGACCAAATTGTTGCAGCCAACCCTCTGCTGGAGGCCTATGGTAATGCCAAGACTGTGAGGAATGACAACTCCTCTCGTTTTGTAAGTAATACAGGAAATATATTTTTCTTTTCTTGCTAAAATATAAAAAATCAATGTTATCAATAATCTGTCTCTCTAGGGTAAATTTATCAGAATCCACTTTGGTTCTGCTGGAAAGCTGTCTTCAGCTGATATTGAAACATGTAAGTTCCAAAGAAGGTGTAAGTCAAGATTCCTGTGAACTAACATGTGGTCTTTGATGAACTAAAACCACTATATTATAAGAAGTAATCACATATTATCCAATTGAATTTGCTACTCTTAGATCTGCTGGAGAAGTCTCGTGTCACCTTCCAGTTGTCTGCTGAAAGGAGCTACCATATCTTCTATCAGCTGATGACAGGCCACAAGCCTGAGCTTCTGGGTATGTTAAAAGATGTCTTGAACTTAAAATTCTGACAAAACTACAAACAGTATCAAAAGAAAACCTCATGAATTTTGTGTTCGCCCTTCTAGAGGCTCTTCTGATCACCACCAACCCCTATGACTACCATATGATCAGTCAGGGTGAAATCACTGTCAAAAGCATTGATGATGTGGAGGAGTTCATTGCAACAGATGTAAGTCAACAAATTAGTTAAATAAAGAGTATAATGAGGGAAATGTTGCAATTACTGATAACTTTACTTCATTTCCACTGCAGACTGCCATTGACATCTTAGGTTTCACTGCTGAGGAGAAATTGGGCATCTACAAGCTCACTGGTGCTGTGATGCATCATGGCAACATGAAATTCAAGCAGAAGCAGCGTGAGGAGCAGGCTGAACCTGATGGCAATGAGGGTAATAATCGAAATAATACCACACTCATGTAAGTTTTCCAATCGGAAAATACTATTCAAGTCCATGTGTACTTAGCACTCTTCTCCACCTTTCCTTTAGAGGCTGATAAAATCGCTTACCTCTTGGGCCTGAACTCAGCTGATATGCTGAAAGCCCTGTGCTACCCAAGAGTCAAGGTCGGAAATGAGATGGTGACCAAAGGTCAGACCGTTCCACAGGTACAAAAAAAAGAGTAAATGTGAAACATCAACAAATATCAAAGAGTGGTTAGAAAGCCAAGCAGGGTTTTCAAAATGTTGCCATTGTTTTTAGGTCAACAATTCCGTTAGTGCTCTGTGCAAGTCTATCTATGAGAAAATGTTCTTGTGGATGGTCATCCGTATCAATGAGATGCTGGACACAAAGCAGCCAAGACAGTACTTCATTGGGGTGTTGGATATCGCTGGATTTGAGATCTTTGATGTGAGTGATCAGAAAAACATCTAAGCAGTATTACATATGAAAATGATAAAACAAAGCATTTGAATATATTTCTGTAATTACAGTTCAACAGCTTGGAGCAACTCTGCATCAACTTCACCAATGAGAAACTGCAACAGTTTTTCAACCACCACATGTTTGTCCTGGAGCAAGAGGAGTACAAGAAAGAAGGCATTGAATGGGAGTTCATTGACTTCGGTATGGACTTGGCTGCCTGCATTGAGCTTATTGAGAAGGTAAGTGGCCATTTGGGTATATATTATTAATTTTTTCATGTGCAAATGGTAGCTTCCACAGTCTAATTTCAATATGAAATGTAAATTCTTCTTAGCCAATGGGCATCTTCTCCATCCTTGAAGAGGAGTGCATGTTCCCCAAGGCCTCTGACACAACTTTCAAGAACAAGCTGCATGATCAGCATCTTGGCAAAACCAAGGCCTTTGAGAAGCCAAAACCTGCAAAGGGCAAGGCTGAGGCTCACTTTTCCCTGGTGCACTATGCTGGTACAGTGGACTACAATATCAGTGGCTGGCTGGACAAGAACAAGGACCCCCTGAACGACTCAGTTGTTCAGCTCTACCAGAAGTCTTCAAACAAACTCCTGGCCTTCCTTTATGCAGCTCATGCTGGTGACGGTAAGAAATGAGAGTAGCAGAGTAATCAGAAGCGCTAATATTCTGCATAGATTCTATGATTCATTCTCCTAAACTACTGTATGGATACTGCAGATCAACTGAAGTAGGAGCTATTTTCTATCTTATTAATGGTGCATTAATAGTAAAGGATGAAGGATGAAGTAGATTTTTTGGTAAGCTTTAAACATTTAATCAGTATTTCCAGTTTGTTAAAAAGTTACTGCACAACGTGCAGCGAGTTTGCAGTCATATATAAAAATTGTGAATTAAACTTAAAACAAGTATGACATCATAAGTTGTTCAGTCTCATGAATAAAATGTAATGTTTTACAATGCAGAAGCTGCTGGTGGCGGCAAGAAGGGTAAGAAGAAGGGTGGTTCCTTCCAGACTGTGTCTGCTCTTTTCAGAGTAGGTATTGTTTCACAACATTATTTCAACGGTTAAACACCTCATATTAATATCATGTTTGACCTATTATCTTATAATTGTGATCCACAGGAGAACTTGGGCAAACTGATGACCAACTTGAGGAGCACTCATCCTCACTTTGTGCGTTGCCTGATTCCCAATGAAACCAAGACCCCAGGTAAAAAGCCCAGAGACCTGCTTTTTGAATTTTATGTTACACTGTGTTACAAAGAAACATTTTAAAATGTATTCATTTACTCTCAGGTCTTATGGAGAACTTCTTGGTCATCCACCAACTGAGGTGTAACGGTGTGCTGGAAGGCATCAGAATCTGCAGAAAGGGCTTCCCCAGCAGAATCCTCTATGGTGACTTCAAGCAGAGGTGTCTACAGTTTTCATTATATGAAAGTCAGGCTCATTTCAGATGAGGCATTGTGATGGTTAACACAAGGAAGATATGAAAGGAAAATACAAGTAACAATATCATTTTGTCTTGTAGATACAAAGTATTGAATGCCAGTGTCATCCCTGAGGGACAGTTCATTGACAACAAGAAAGCTTCAGAGAAGCTGCTGGGCTCCATTGATGTGGACCACACTCAGTACAAGTT
>NW_019524793.1:65571-76417 GCF_002814215.2 Seriola lalandi dorsalis
GGAGAGGAGGTAGAATTATCATACATTACTAAAAACTGTACTGTCCAATTATATAGATATTTTTCTTCAGTTGCCATCCTCAGCAGTTCCATGAAACCATATTGCATATTACATTATCTGTAAATATATTTTCCAGGGAATCCATCTTCAGCATCCAGTACAATATCCGTTCATTCATGAATGTGAAAAATTGGCCATGGATGAACCTGTACTTCAAAATCAAGCCTCTTTTGAAGAGTGCTGAGACTGAGAAGGAACTCCAACAGATGAAGGAGAATTATGAAAAGATGCAATCAGACCTGGCTACTGCCCTGGCCAAGAAGAAGGAACTGGAGGAAAAGATGGTTTCCCTGCTGCAGGAGAAGAATGACCTGCAACTGCAAGTGGCTTCGGTGAATACAATATTATATATACACATATAGTTTCTTGGATCACTAATAATTTAGTTGTATACAGTGCTTATTTAGTAATTTAGACAAACTCATAATCCATAAATCACACCTGTGGAGTTATTGGTAGACCAAATATTACATTGTGTACATGTTTTATCGTTGTCTTCTGTTTGTATATGTAACAATTGAAAAATGTTCACATTAACTAAATGAATAATTAGCAAACACCAATGAATAATAAAACCTCAAGCATAAAATAACAACAAATTATCCTATTCTATGTTAAAATACACTATAGGAAGTTGAGAACCTATCAGATGCTGAGGAAAGGTGTGAAGGGCTCATTAAGAGCAAGATCCAGCTTGAGGCCAAACTCAAAGAGACAACTGAGAGACTGGAGGATGAAGAGGAAATCAATGCTGAGCTGACTGCCAAGAAGAGGAAGCTGGAGGATGAATGCTCTGAGCTGAAGAAGGACATTGATGACTTGGAGCTCACCTTGGCTAAAGTGGAGAAGGAGAAACATGCCACTGAAAACAAGGTTCGGTCCATTTAAGTCGAAACTTAAATATATGTACATTCATTTTTTAGATATCTGGTTCACATTCAAATGAGCCTTTCATACAATTTTCAGGTGAAAAACCTCACAGAGGAGATGGCATCTCAAGATGAGTCTATTGCCAAGTTAACCAAGGAGAAGAAAGCACTCCAAGAGGCCCACCAGCAAACACTGGATGATCTCCAGGCAGAGGAAGACAAAGTCAACACTCTGACCAAGGCCAAGACAAAGCTGGAACAGCAAGTGGACGATGTAAGTAAACAATTGCTTTGACCCTCTTTCGTGATGTTTTATTGTTCAGTTATAATTGACAAGTGCTATGTCTTAGCTTGAGGGATCACTGGAGCAAGAGAAGAAGCTCCGCATGGACCTTGAGAGAGCCAAGAGGAAGCTTGAGGGAGATCTGAAACTGGCCCAGGAATCCATCATGGATCTGGAGAATGACAAGCAGCAATCTGATGAGAAAATCAAGAAGTAGGTATTGCTTTGTTTTAACCCTCTTTTGAATATCAGACAAATTGCACACTAAGAACTCCATAAATGCTGATCCCACAGTCAATTAAGCAATTTAATCCAAACTGAAACGTCTAAATTTACTGGATAGATTGCTTTATGTGTTTTAGACAAAATACCTGCCAACCCACTGATATTCCCATTTGCCTCAACTAGTACTTGGTGCTAATTAGTGTTTGGTGCTAAATAGTAAATAATACAATATCAAAAGATAAAACTAAAAAAGTGAACATGGTATACAATATACCTGCAGCACATCAGCTTGTTAGTAATGTCATTAGTAATGTGAGCATGTTGGCATTTACTTCAAAGCATAGTTGTGCCCAATTAAAGCCTCAAGTAGCCACTATCAGGGCTGTAATCTTATTAGATTACTGAACCTTATCCTTTTTACTTCCAACACAAGGCACTGCATTTGAGTCAGAACATCAATAATAACACTGAAGATGCTCTTTATTTCCTATTACAGGAAGGAGTTTGAGACCAGTCAGCTCCTAAGCAAGATTGAGGATGAACAGTCACTTGGTGCTCAGCTACAGAAAAAGATCAAAGAGCTCCAGGTAACATAGTTGATTTACATATCAGAACCAGTGAAATCATAAAGAACAAATGACATTCTGGTTAATGAGTCTTTTTAATATTGCTACTATCAAATGTAGGCTCGCATTGAGGAGCTGGAGGAAGAGATTGAAGCTGAGAGGGCTGCTCGGGCCAAGGTTGAGAAGCAGAGGGCTGACCTCTCCAGGGAGCTGGAGGAGATCAGTGAGAGGCTTGAGGAAGCTGGTGGAGCAACTGCCGCTCAGATTGAGATGAACAAGAAGCGTGAGGCTGAGTTCCAGAAGCTGCGTCGTGACCTTGAAGAGTCAACCCTGCAGCATGAATCTACCGCATCAGCTCTTCGCAAGAAGCAGGCTGATAGTGTTGCAGAGCTGGGAGAGCAGATTGACAACCTCCAGCGTGTCAAGCAGAAGCTGGAGAAGGAGAAGAGCGAGTACAAGATGGAGATTGATGACCTCACCAGCAACATGGAGGCTGTTGCCAAAGCAAAGGTGAGTGGTTTGCCTTTTATCACGCTTGGAAATATGAACTGTAATTATAAAGCATTCTAGTAGCTTTAAGTCTGGGAGAAATGGAAAGCTTTCATGTTGTTGTAAGGCAACTTGGAGAAAATGTGCAGAACTCTTGGGGAGTGGCTTATTTTTAGGTAAAGGTTTTACCTTTCTACCCTTAGGTTTAAAGCTAATAACATTAAACTGTTTTAGATGATTATGGTAGTTATGTAAGGATAGTACCATGTAGAACTATACACCAAAGTATCTATTGAAAAGCAATATATGTTTATGTTTTCAAAATATAATCATCAGTCCATTCATTAGCTATACTGCTTATCCTTTTGAGGGTTGCAGGCGGCTGGAGCCAATCCCAGCTGACACTGGGCGACAAAAAAAAAAACATGTTTTTTAAATATAGCACATACATTTTTTACAGGGCAACTTGGAGAAAATGTGCAGAACACTTGAGGACCAGCTGAGTGAGCTCAAAGCCAAAAATGATGAGAATGTTCGCCAGTTGAATGACATTAATGCACATAAGGCAAGACTGCAGACAGAGAATGGTGAGTCACCTTTGATAAAAACTTGGCTGTTGGTGGGTTAATCAGTTTTTATAAATTCATTTATATAATGTCCTACAGGTGAGTTTTCTCGCCAGCTTGAGGAGAAGGAAGCTCTTGTTTCCCAGCTGACCAGGGGCAAGCAGGCCTTCACTCAGCAGATTGAGGAGCTCAAGAGACACATTGAGGAGGAAGTGAAGGTATTACAATAATCACTCTCTCCTTAATGTTGAATAACATTAATAAAATAATGATTAAACAAGCATCTTGTGGAAGATACTAAGTAAAGTTTTGCTGGTCTCCCAAGCAATTAAATAACTAAATTGACATGTTTCAACTTGATGAAGTACTTATTGACACAATATTTTTCACTTCATTGGTAAGTTAAAATGCTATGTCATGTTCAACAGGCCAAGAATGCCCTGGCCCATGGTGTTCAGTCAGCCCGCCATGACTGTGATCTGCTCAGAGAGCAGTTTGAGGAGGAGCAGGAGGCCAAGGCTGAGCTGCAGCGAGGAATGTCCAAGGCCAACAGCGAGGTGGCTCAGTGGAGAACCAAATATGAGACTGATGCTATCCAGCGCACTGAGGAACTGGAGGAGGCTAAGTATGTAACTACCTGTTCATTGTTTTAATTCGTTTTCCTTAAATTGTTTTGTTCAAATTAACAATAGAAAGTAACAAATTAATTATTCTTCATTACAGGAAAAAGCTTGCCCAGCGCCTGCAGGACGCTGAGGAATCGATTGAGGCTGTCAACTCTAAGTGTGCGTCTTTGGAGAAGACCAAGCAGAGGCTGCAGGGTGAGGTGGAGGACCTCATGATTGATGTGGAGAGAGCAAATAGTCTGGCTGCCAACCTTGACAAGAAGCAGAGGAACTTTGATAAGGTAAATATTTCAACTGGAAATCAAAACCAATTTTATCTGAAGAACAGATACCTGAAGTAGTAATCAATCATTTAATTAACCTATACAAATCTAGGTCCTTGCAGAATGGAAACAGAAGTATGAGGAGGGCCAGGCAGAGCTGGAAGGAGCCCAGAAGGAGGCTCGCTCTCTCAGCACTGAACTGTTCAAGATGAAGAACTCTTATGAGGAGGCTCTGGATCACCTGGAGACCATGAAGAGAGAGAACAAGAACCTGCAGCGTATGCTAATCTCACTGGATTTAATGTGACTGTTATAGCAATCTTTTACCTTCTGTGGTAGTTTATGAGTTTTTCTCAGGGTAAAAGCCTTGACACATAAATGGTATGTGTCTAGATTTAATGTATACTGCATACAGTATTATGTATTAGTTACTCTAACTTTTTGTTTTGGTTGCTCAATAGAGGAGATCTCAGACCTGACTGAACAGATTGGTGAGACTGGAAAGAGCATCCATGAGCTGGAGAAATCCAAGAAGACTGTGGAGACTGAGAAGTCTGAAATTCAATCAGCGCTGGAGGAAGCTGAAGTAACACGGATAAAAATTATTGTCAAATTAAATCAATTTAGTCCAAGTCTACTGTATTGAACTTTTCATTCTAGCAAGTTTTATTAACATGACTGTTTAAAATAATCTCAGGGCACACTGGAGCATGAGGAGGCCAAGATTCTCCGTGTTCAGCTTGAGCTCAACCAGGTCAAGGGTGAGGTTGACAGGAAGCTGGCAGAGAAGGATGAGGAGATGGAGCAGATCAAGAGGAACAGCCAGAGGGTGATGGACTCCATGCAGAGCAATCTTGACTCAGAGGTCAGGAGCAGAAATGATGCCCTGAGAGTCAAGAAGAAGATGGAGGGAGACCTGAATGAGATGGAGATTCAGCTGAGTCATGCCAACAGGCAGGCTGCTGAAGCACAGAAACAACTGAGGAATGTCCAGGGACAGCTCAAGGTAAGGATTATATGATCATCTTATTAAAATAAACAACTACAAAAACTCAGAAATCTCATTGTTTTTTTCTCTTGTTATCAGGATGCCCTACTGCACCTTGATGATGCTGTCAGAGGACAGGAAGACATGAAGGAGCAGGTTGTCATGGTGGAGCGCAGAAATGGCCTGATGGTTGCTGAGATTGAGGAGCTGAGAGCCGCTCTGGAGCAGACAGAGAGAGGACGCAAAGTGGCTGAGCAGGAGTTGGTTGATGCTAGTGAGCGTGTCGGACTGCTTCATTCTCAGGTTTCTTTCTATTCATTATAAAAATATTAGTGTTCTTGAAAATACATTATATACATTATATTAAACATGACTTGTCTTAAACATTCAGAATACCAGTCTTCTGAACACCAAGAAGAAGATGGAGGCTGACCTTGTGCAAGTTCAGGGTGAAGTGGATGATTCTATTCAGGAAGCAAGAAATGCTGAGGAGAAGGCCAAAAAGGCCATCACTGATGTGAGTTTACATCTCAAGAAATGCTTAATGTGGTCTTCATTTATGTGTTCAACAAGTGCTGTGAAGGATTTTTTAGATGAAAGTATAATTACAGACCATTTATCATTTCAGGCTGCCATGATGGCTGAGGAGCTGAAGAAGGAGCAGGATACCAGTGCTCACCTGGAGAGGATGAAGAAGAACCTGGAGGTCACAGTCAAGGACCTGCAGCATCGTCTGGATGAGGCTGAGAACCTCGCCATGAAGGGTGGCAAGAAGCAGCTCCAGAAACTGGAGACCAGGGTATGAATACATATACTTTAAATGTTCATTATAAACAAAGAATGAGGATTCACCTTTTTGATGAATCCTTTACCATCATGCCACAGGTCCGTGAACTGGAAGCTGAAGTTGACGCTGAGCAGAGACGAGGAAGTGATGCTGTGAAAGGTGTCCGCAAATATGAGAGGAGAGTGAAGGAGTTGACCTACCAGGTAATGTCTGTTAAACCTAAAAACTACTGTGAGTTCTTAATTTCTTTATTCTGTCTCTGTACTTCCTGGTAACAATTCTTAATTTGTACAGACTGAGGAGGACAAGAAGAATGTGCACAGACTCCAGGATCTGGTGGACAAGCTGCAGCTCAAAGTCAAGGCTTACAAGAGACAGGCTGAGGAGGCTGTGAGTCAAATGTTTTGTTATATGACACTTTGGAAAGTAGCACAAATCGATAATGACATAAAGAAACCACACATTGAATATTTAAACAAAATAAAACATACTGCGTCTTGCAACCCTTCACAGGAGGAGCAGGCAAACACCCACATGTCCAGGCTGAGAAAGGTTCAGCATGAGATGGAAGAAGCTCAGGAGCGCGCTGACATCGCTGAGTCCCAAGTTAACAAACTGAGAGCCAAGAGCCGTGATACTGGAAAGGTAAGTCAGGTGATATGATTTACAGAAAATTCCTTTCTGGCACCTTCATTTAGTAAGGTTCTTTACGTTCATTAATGATAGAGTTAATTAAGTTAATTAATACGATTTATTTTGTAGAGAAATATACTAAAGTAAATGCCAGATATAACTTGCATAACGACATGAAGTAGCTTAAGTGTTGGTAATATGTTCTGAATACTTTTCTTGTTCTTTTTTTTTTTCAGTCTGACAGTGCTGAATAAGAGACATCATCCTTTTGGAATCATTTGACAGAGTTTATAAAATATGAACTGGCTGTTGAATTGTCTTCTTACAATGTATTAATTCAATAAACTGTTTAATCTATTATCTACGCTTTGTTTTATTTATTCAAATCACACCTCAGTGCACAGTGTTAAACACAGCAGTGCAAGTGAAGCTGCATCAGTTAACCTTGCTGTGTGGGGAGGTTACCTTTCAGCCTAACTTCAACATTTTCCTTTCACTGGAATAATAGTGGTTTATACCCACATGAGAGTTATTCTTAGGATTAACCATAGCTGTTATAGCATAGTGTTAAGTATTAAAGACAACTTCACATTTAACAAAGCAGGAATTAAGATGCATTATTTTAATATAAATACACCAAAATAAAATGTAGCCTCCAGAGCCACAGTTATCCCCATCCCTATACAAACAGCAATAAATCATCATCATCCAAACTTTTCATTACACATGGAATCAATATCTTATTTATGGATAAATAATATACATGACAGAGAAGAATAAAACTGAAAATATTTCAATATATATAAATATACAATGTTTTTACATTTACATTTTACATTTTGATAGTTGTATTTACTTGAAATTAAAAAAGAGTCATATAGATAGAACAGCATATAGAAATATCAACTGTATCTATGGATGGATTTTGGAACGCTGTGCCGAAAGATGTCATAAATTCATAATTCAATACAGATACACATATCAGGAATTTAGATTTTACCTAGTGTACAAGAACTGACGAATGAAAGTTTTGATTATATGCTTCTGATAGAAGTGTGACAAAGAAAAGGATCCACTTAGCTAATGTAACAACTGTCAAAAAATCTGAAATGTTAATGTATTGATGTTCTAATAATCTTTGTGAAAATACTGACTTCTCAAAGCACTTTTGTGATTTGTATTTAACAGTAAATATGATTGTGCAGTGTCTAGCTAATTTAGGAACAATAAGTAATCTTTGAAACTTTTGCACTAATGGCCCATCTCTTAGTCTTACAGTAAGTTAAGCATGTCATACCATGACTCCTTTTACCCAAGCAACTAGAGAGCTGCCAGCAAGCATGAACTGTACAGAAAGACTTAATCCTTTCTCAATGTAAGCACTATTACAATGTTATCACATCAGAAAAGCTACCAAAACATCAGTGCATACATCATACAAAGGCTTCTTCAAACACTTACTGTAAAAGTTATTCATTCGCTATGCATATCATTGTGTCTGCCATGTAGCATAGCAGTGTAGCTGTGGCTAAAACAGAAGTGACATATTACTGATGAAATCAGCTAACAATGCAGTCATATGTACCACCTTTTATGTACTCTAGAAGTCTCTGTCATCAGTTTATCCTTACTGACACATGAGGCCAGAGTTGCAGATGCCTTTCTATTTCTGATCATGCTGTCCAAGATTTAACCTAATTCAAAATGTGGGGAGTCATCAAATAAATTACATGGGCCCCTTATAAAATGTGATATCTCCCTCACAGCACATCGCATACCCATATTGAGTGTGTTAAATGTAAAAGATGGTGATGTTCTATTTTTAAAAAGCCAGCAACAAATATGCAGAATATTAGCTGGGATTTGCATCTAAAATTCTAATAGTTACAAAATTCTTAATGTTAGGCCTATACATTACAACTGAGAATTTAGATTTTTTTTTGGCATTTGATGAATTGCCCAATATCTATTTTTAAGTTCTATCATCCTTTGTTTTCCAGTCAGAAGGTAAGCTGCTTAAACAGAACTATCAAATCTTTTGATGAACAGATTTGCTAGACATGGTTTACAATGTCAACAACAAAAAGGCAACCCTGAAAAAGTTGTGCAATAGAAATTCAGAGACTTACATTTGAAGCTATCCTAAGCAGTCTTCATGGCTCTCTTTTTAGCTATGTGTTCTTATCTAAATATTTTTGCATCTTGGACAGCTGTAATAAACTTCCATAACCACAACTAGCTGGACATAAATATGTATTAGGTCTCACAAAGTCTCATAAATTAATCAAATGTAACCTGCAAATGTATTTCATGACTGATATCTGAGCTCCAAGGTCATTTTGAGCTATTCCTGCCCTGAGACTTTACAAGTGACATTTAAGTGCTTCATGAAATCAAGGTCCTATGGTTGCCCAATACATGATATCAGAATGTCATGATTAAAGTTGTGTAAAGCCATCATCATCCATCATAAAACAAAAGGATTATCTCAAAACTGCATTGTATGAAAATACAAATGTAACCAGAAAGCAACTGAGATTGAAATCAGACTGCTCCTGAAGTTTTTTCAGCAGCATTATATCCAGATGTTGATTTTGAAGGTAAGACTACAACTAACAGTTATTTTCAATATTGGTTAGTCCGTCTGTTATTTTCTCATTTATTCAATTAATAATTTGGTTTACAAATTGTCAAAAAATAAAAAAAAACTGAGTCACAATTTTTGAGAACCTATCATCAAAATGCTTGTTTTGTATGACCTACAGTCCAGCTATAAGTATGTATGGTTTGTAATAATCAATTCTCAAGATAGTCACCCAGTATTTTTCTGTCGATTGACTTATCATTATGGAATTGTTTCCTCTCTAGTTAAAAGTGCACATCTGTCTTTCAAAGATACATATGCAATCTTTATTCATCCCAAGTGTTACTACGATAGCAAGCAGTCTGTGGCCTCAAGGTCTATCCTGTCTTTCCTGCTTGATCAATTTGTACTTTTTCTTTGTGGGTGAGAGGGCTGTGGTCTGTATGTGACAAAGACCGGTGGGACTAAGACAAGCAAAACTTTTGCCTCAGTTTTGTCTACATCATCCCAATATTTGTGTTTGTTTGTGGGTAGTTGTTAGCTAGCTGCTATTGTTGTATCTAAAATGCTAGGTCTACAGCACAGCTTTTAACCCCTGTACCTTCCTTAACGCTGTCATGTATTGAGCAATCAACCCCTCTGCCATGTTCTCTTTTCCGTATGTGAAAAGAGCCCACCAACCACAGTGGAGGAAAAGATTAAATTATATGGCTTCAGTGTTCTCCAAACTCAACCTTCAGGAGGGCCAAAAGCAATTTCCATCACGCCTAAGCAGCAGCAACTATATTGCTTTTGTGACCCATGCTGGGGTGTTTTTTCGTTTCCATGCTACACCCCAGCTGCTTCCAGGAAATCAAGTCCATCATATTTGTAGGCATTCCTAGAGAAGTTATTTCGAGTACATAGTGCAAACCACAACAACGCAGTTATTGAGACAAGGGCAGCCTTTCTGTGTCTGCCATTGAGTTTGTGAGTTTCTCAATGCTGAAGACCTCAGGGGCATCTGATGTGTGGATGTGTGGATGTGTGAATGGTGGCGCATGGGCAACACTTCATGCAAGAAATAGGCAAACCAACAAGCTTCCCACAGCCCTGCTTCTGCTGCACTGGGGCACAAACCACTGGGGAGTAACCCCTGGTTAGAGGGGATCTAGCATTACAACTTCTCTCTCTTCTCTGTGTTCTGTTGGAATGTTGTCTGTGTGACCCAGGGACTATACACCTTTGTTCCTGGCATATCCTATTCTCTGCAAATTCTGAAAGAGAAGCAACACTTTAGGGACTGGTGTGTTGGCCAGGCATAAAAAGAGATAGAGACTATGGGTCCATTACAGGAATTTCTTCACATCACGTTCTCCTTAAGTAATATACCAAATTCACCTCAGCTTTGTTAGCAGCCTTTTTGGAAGAAAGGGAGATCTTTCTACAACCCAGAGACAAACAGGGGTGGAGAGGTTGACCAAGACTTTTAAAATTGGCATTAGAGATTCATTAGAGATTGGAGCCATTAGGGAAGCTCTATCTCTGCTCATAGATCTAGGGCTACCATGCAATAACCCTGTTCATTATTTTTGGCTTATAGTAACTTCAACTTCAGCAATACTTGATGTTTACACCTGGCAAAGCACTATATTATTAGTGCCACGGGTGCTCAGCTCCGAGGCACTCCTCTACAGCTAGCCATCTATTAGTATTCCTCAGGCTTATTAGTACCACGGGTGCTCAGCTCCGAGGCATCTATTAATATTCTGTTTCGGGTTTATTATTCTTCCGCCAAATTTCGGCGCGTAACTCGTCCCGCAGCTTTGAGAAAACCCCGGTAATATATACATCTAAACGTGCGTCTTGATCCCGCAAGGGGTGCTATGACTTTTGGTGTTAAAATTCCAATTTTTCCCAAAGTTATT
>NW_019524793.1:76437-77677 GCF_002814215.2 Seriola lalandi dorsalis
CAGCTCTTCGCAAGAAGCAGGCTGATAGTGTTGCAGAGCTGGGAGAGCAGATTGACAACCTCCAGCGTGTCAAGCAGAAGCTGGAGAAGGAGAAGAGCGAGTACAAGATGGAGATTGACGACCTCTCCAGCAACATGGAGGCTGTCGCCAAATCTAAGGTTAGTTGCTTGTTGAAGTGAGGGGTTTGCCTTTTATCATGCACAGAAATATGAGCTGTAAGTACAAAGTATTGCAGTAGCTGGGAGAAACGGACAGCTTTCATGTTTTGTTGTTGCAGGGGAACTTGGAGAAAATGTGCAGAACTCTTGAGGACCAGCTGAGTGAGCTCAAAGCCAAAAATGATGAGAATGTTCGCCAGTTGAATGACATTAATGCACATAAGGCAAGACTGCAGACAGAGAATGGTGAGTCACCCTTGATAAAAACTGGTCGGTGGGTGGGTTAATCAGTTTTTATAAATTCATTTATATAATGTCCTTCAGGTGAATTTTCTCGCCAGCTTGAGGAGAAGGAAGCTCTTGTTTCCCAGCTGACCAGGGGCAAGCAGGCCTTCACTCAGCAGATTGAGGAGCTCAAGAGACACATTGAGGAGGAAGTCAAGGTACACATTTCCTATTATTGGGTCTTAAAAGCAGCCGAATGGAGCCCTCCTTTTCGCATGTAGTCATTAAAAAATACATACAATTTATATTGTAACACTATTAAAAAGTCAAAACTCCGTCATCTTTAGGGTCCCACAGTAAAAGTATCCATACAGACATACTGCTATTATTGTTGACTGAAATCTTCTTATGAATTACATTTCAGATAATGAAAAGACAGATAAATGTTACTTGATAACTAACTAAATCAACATGCTACTTCATTGGTAAGTTAAAATGTTTTGTCATGTTCAACAGGCCAAGAATGCTCTGGCCCATGGTGTTCAGTCAGCCCGCCATGACTGCGATCTGCTCAGAGAGCAGTTTGAGGAGGAGCAGGAGGCCAAGGCTGAGCTGCAGCGAGGAATGTCCAAGGCCAACAGCGAGGTGGCTCAGTGGAGAACCAAATATGAGACTGATGCTATCCAGCGCACTGAGGAACTGGAGGAGGCTAAGTACGTAACTACCTGTTCAATGTTTTAATTCGTTTTCCTTAAATTTATTTGTTCAAATTAACAATAGAAATTAACAAATTAATTATTCTTCATTACAGGAAAAAGCTTGCCCAGCGCCTGCAGGACGCTGAGGAATCCATTGAG
>NW_019524793.1:77727-78231 GCF_002814215.2 Seriola lalandi dorsalis
TAGCTTGAGGGATCACTGGAGCAAGAGAAGAAGCTCCGCATGGACCTTGAGAGAGCCAAGAGGAAGCTTGAGGGAGATCTGAAACTGGCCCAGGAATCCATCATGGATCTGGAGAATGACAAGCAGCAATCTGATGAGAAAATCAAGAAGTAGGTTTTTCTTTGTTTTAGCTTACCAATTCTCTTTTCAGCATCTCACACATTACACTACAACAACAGTATAATGTATGACGTTGAAAGCTTTCTTGGTCTCCCCATCAAGGAAAGACTTTGAGATAAGCCAGCTCCTCAGCAAGATTGAGGATGAACAGTCCCTGGGTGCTCAGCTTCAGAAGAAGATCAAGGAACTCCAGGTAACATTATTTTACATAAATTGTAAACTCAGTGAAACAAAAACAAAATGCTCTAGTCAACAAGCATTCCTGATGTTATTACCATCAAATGTAGGCTCGCATTGAGGAGCTGGAGGAAGAGATTGAAGCTGAGAGGGCTGCTCGGGCCAAGG
>NW_019524793.1:78281-92960 GCF_002814215.2 Seriola lalandi dorsalis
ATGTTGCCTCTTGTTTTATTAAAAAAAACAACACAGAATATGAGATATTTCCCACATAATACATGATGGAGGGATGTGACATTGTTTTATATCAGAGTCTTTTATATCAAGACATTTCTCAAAAGTAGAATATGATCAGGGTGACTTTTGAACACTGGAAATAAATCATGTATTCATCCCGGCAGTAGCCCCCGTGGCATTCAAAATTTCCCTGGAATTTTTTAGTTTTTAAGATACACTACTATAACACCAGGGCTAAAAACAAATAAAGCAAGTCAGTCATTTCCTGTTTTGGTTGTGGCTCATCCTTAATAATGTATGTCAGCTCTGCACTTTTGTGGCAATTCTACCTAACCCTGGGACAACAGTGAACATACACAACATACTGTATTGCAGATAATAAATCCCTGACAATGGCCTTACCTTACCTACACAAACATTATTCCATTTTATTCAATGGTTATTTGACAAGATATATCTCTTTAATTTTGGGATATGGTGTTAACAACATATCTAAATGTCTCCTATAAATATATCTTTCTTTCTATGCCAAATACGAATCACTGGAGCCTCCCTTAGCTGGATTTATTTTTGACCATGGTAATATCTCGTGATCTGCTGGTATGATGGCAAATTATAAGCCAAGTCTGTGCAAAACTTGGAAATGAAAGTTGATCCTGGAGATGTTCCTAGATTTCCCCCCCATTAAATCATTTGTCTGTCAGTCAATCAGTCTCAATCAGTCAGTCAACATATCAAACCCTTCTACTCAAAAACTGCATCTTTTCCATTCCTTAAAGTAAAATGGTATTTAAGAGGAACATATTTCTGGTGTTAAATTATCTGAGTTGGCAGTCCTTTTAAAGTCTGTTCCCAGGAGACACATAGCACTTGTCCAGTGTTAATGGAAAGACCATGAGCCTGATTTTTATTTCAGATATCTGAGATTTGTATATCCTGTAACTGTACACCAGTGACATTTCGATGCTTCTCCAAATTGAAAACTCATTACTGGCTGTAATATCAAAATCAACAGGAGACAGATGCCTACCATAAACTGTGTCAACTTGAATTCATTACACTTTCTAGATTTATTGGAATAAATAATCCACAAACGATGCAGTGCACTTTTGCAATTTACCATTGGGTATGCTGTGGACATTATTGGTGTATTTAGTATTCATAAGCACAGACAAGTTCCAAAGCATATCAAACTAATAATAATGTAATTGGTTACTGACAGTACTATTTCAATTATGAATTTAATATCATATCATAATATAATATCATATTTATTTTGAAGATTGTTTCAGAGGTATTTAGAAGTAATTGTTTCAGAATACAGGAATTTGAGTTACATATAAACAATGTGATATAAATATAACATAAATTAAGATATGTGACAATATCTTATTTTTTTAGTATATTTAATTACACTCTGTACTTGGTGTAATTTGTCATACATAATGAGAATATTCATTAAATCAAATCAAATATCCCTAAATATTGATGGTGTTATATTGTATTTGTTTCTTAATGGAATAAAGAACTAAAATATATTTGTATTTTTAATACAGCTTTGTAAAATGTTAAATATATATGTAGAAAATGAAACATGCTTATCAATTCATATGCACTGAGCATATCACTATCAAGCACCAAGGTGTCAAGCATTCCTGACCAAATTGAGATGGGCACTTATGCTGAGGAGGCAGACTCGTCATATATATAAAAACAGCAACTCCGAACATCAGCTCAAACTGATAGGCATCTCAGACAGGTGAGTGCAGTCAGCTATCCCTATATCATGTCTCTATCACATCTTTATATGGTATCACTTTTAATGAATATGTGTGCTTCAGCATTTCACTTTTCATATACTTAACTTAGACTACTTTTATATTAGGATTTTTATGTTAAATTATTGGTCTAATCTTGGATAAAACTACAAAACACTGAAAGACTTACACTACCTAAAACTTTGTTTTATAGAATCTTGACATACACAGGATACCAAGGAATTTCTGTCTCTTCAGTTGAGGTAAAGTCTTCATTGTAAACACAAAATAATGGAAATGAGTACAGGTTCTGTTTCAAACGCTCAATTTATGTTTAACTCTATCATGTTTTCAGTCTCCATTAAAGTGCAACCATGAGCACAGACGCGGAGATGGAGCAGTATGGCGCTGCGGCCATTTTCCTCAGAAAACCGGAAAAGGAGAGAATTGAGGCCCAGACTGCTCCATTTGATGCCAAATCAGCCTTCTTTGTGGTTGATGCTGAGGAGATGTATGTCAAGGGTAAACTTGTGAAGAAAGAGGGTGGCAAAGCCACAGTTGAGACAGACGGGGGAAAGGTATGTGATTAATTATACAATTATACAGTAATTACACAATTTGAAATTAAAATTTTACTTTTTTAACCAAAACATCCCAATCTACTTGGATCTAAGACCTTTTTTTATGAAGATTTAATTGAAAAGATAGCTTAGTAAAGCAATTACTGAAGGAGGTAAGCTAAGTGAATAAATAGTTGTCCATCCATTTCATCAGATGCTAACTGTGAAAATCGATGTTATCTGAATGATAAAACTATATACAAAATACAAATATCTTTACAAAATACAAAATATCTTTGTAAAACAATTTCTTTGAAATATATTTCCTACTCAGATGGTCACTGTAAAAGAGGATGACATCCATCCAAGGAACCCCCCAAAGTTTGATAAGATGGAGGACATGGCCATGATGACCCACCTTAATGAGCCATCTGTGCTGTATAACCTCAAAGAGCGTTATGCATCATGGATGATCCACGTAAGTTTTTCATTTGATTGAACGGGTATACATGTAAATATCCTTTATGTCTACAAGCATTCAAGTATTTTTTATTTTCTACTTTTACAGACTTACTCTGGGTTGTTCTGCGTTGTCGTGAATCCCTACAAGTGGCTTCCTGTGTATGATGCCACATGTGTAGGAGCATACAGAGGCAAGAAGAGGATTGAGGCACCACCCCACATCTTCTCCATCTCTGACAATGCCTATCAGTTCATGCTCACTGGTAAGGTCAACATTATTATTAAAGTTTCTAAATAAGAACTGAGAGACTTTATCTTAAACATAAGTTTATTGCAGCAGCTTTTTAAATTTACCTAAGATGACGAGTGTATGTTTGAATTTCAGATCGTGAGAACCAGTCTGTCCTGATTATGTGAGTATTACACAAACTGTCATACTAAATCTCAGTAAACTTTAGGATAAAGAAGCTGAGTCTTGACAATGTATCCCTTCTACGCTAGTGGAGAATCTGGTGCAGGAAAGACTGTCAACACCAAGCGTGTCATCCAGTACTTTGCAACAATTGCAGCTATTGGAGCAAAGTAAGCTGAACCATCACCTGGTAAAATGCAGGTAAAATATCTTATGAAGAATTTGACAGTTTGTTATTTATATTGTATGTTTTGGAGATTAAATTTATGTAACTCAAATCTTCTCTTGCAGGGCTCCCTTGAGGACCAAATTGTTGCAGCCAACCCTCTGCTCGAGGCCTATGGTAATGCCAAGACTGTGAGGAATGACAACTCCTCTCGTTTTGTGAGTAATACAGGAAATATATATTTTTTTTGGTTTTGTTTAGTTTTTTTGTTCCCAAATTATACAAAACTTATCTTATTTCTATAATCTGTGTCTCTAGGGTAAATTCATCAGAATCCACTTTGGTTCCTCTGGAAAGCTGTCTTCAGCTGATATTGAAACATGTGAGTTCCAACCACAGAGTAATTCAATAATATTTAAATTTAACAATATCTGTGCAAAAACATGTGAGAATCTTTTGAGTTTTAGTATAGATATATGAGAATGGTCACATTTCCCTGAAGGAACAACCTTGTGTTTACACATTCAGAAAAGGCTTTGTTTCAGTATTTGGTTCGGAATGGGGAAGCTGATAAATAAAATAAGACATGGTAAGGTTTGCATAACCAGAGATTTGATTTTAAGTTTAAAGAAGACAAATTCTTATGTTATGTTAAAGCTTTTGCATGTAGTGTAGCTGTGACCAAGGTACTATATATGAGTGGGCAGCTTGCAAGTGATACATACAATCACACGGTAACTGCCTTCCTAACAGCACTTAACTACTATAGCACTATAACACATAGGGCTTATAATGACTATCATCAAATGAAGCTACAGTTTGCATGTGCGTTTGTTTGTTTTTCGGAGTATGTACATTATGTGTGGAAATGTATTACACTTGTATTCCATGTTTTTAAATTCTCCAATTGAATGTATTGCTCTTAGATCTGCTGGAGAAGTCTCGTGTGACTTTCCAGTTGTCTGCTGAGAGGAGCTACCATATCTTCTATCAGCTGATGACAGGCCACAAGCCTGAGCTTCTGGGTATGTTAAAAGATGTCTTGAACTTAAAATTGTAACAATACTACAGACAGTATAAAAACATTTTTTGTGTTTGCTCTTCTAGAGGCTCTTTTGATCAGCACCAACCCCTATGACTTCCCATTGATCAGTCAGGGTGAAATCACTGTCGAAAGCATTGATGATGTGGAGGAGTTCATTGCAACAGATGTAAGATGACAAATGCAGGTACTTAGTATACTGAGGAAAATATGTCAAATACCAATAACTTTACTTCATTTACATTGCAGACCGCTATTGACATCTTGGGCTTCACTGCTGAGGAGAAGATAAACATCTACAAGCTCACTGGAGCTGTGATTCATCATGGCAACATGAAATTCAAGCAGAAGTAGCGTGAGGAGCAGGCTGAACCAGATGGCACTGAGGGTAATTATCAACATCATATTGCTCTCATCTAAGTTTTCTGATGTGGAAATACTATTCAAGTCCAAGCACTCATTGTCTTTCTTTCCATCAGACGCTGATAAAATTGCTTACCTTTTGGGCCTGAACTCAGCTGATATGCTGAAAGCTCTGTGCTACCCAAGAGTCAAGGTCGGAAATGAAATGGTGACCAAGGGGCAGACCGTTCCACAGGTAATGAAGAGAAAATGTAATTCCAGAAATATTTAATATAAAATAATGTGTTACTCTGGGGACTTTTCAATGCTAAAATCCCAATTTCTAGGTCAACAATTCCGTTATGGCTCTGTGCAAGTCTGTCTATGAGAAAATGTTCTTGTGGATGGTCATCCGTATCAATGAGATGCTGGACACAAAGCAGGCGAGATCATTCTTCATTGGAGTGTTGGATATCGCTGGATTTGAGATCTTTGATGTAAGTTTGAAAAAATATCAGAGCAATTTGAAAGTTTAACACAATATTGCAATGAAATTAAAGATCTTCCTGTAATTACAGTTCAACAGCTTGGAGCAACTCTGCATCAACTTCACCAATGAGAAACTGCAACAGTTTTTCAACCACCACATGTTTGTCCTGGAGCAAGAGGAGTACAAGAAAGAAGGCATTCAGTGGGAATTCATTGACTTCGGTATGGACTTGGCTGCCTGCATTGAGCTTATTGAGAAGGTAGGTAGCCATTCAGTTAAACGAGACTCATTTTTTCATGTGCAAATGGTTGCTTCGACAGTTTAAGTTTTAACATGAAGTGTAAATTCTTCTCAGCCAATGGGCATCTTCTCCATCCTTGAAGAGGAGTGCATGTTTCCCAAGGCCTCTGACACAACTTTCAAGAACAAGCTACATGATCAGCATCTTGGCAAGACCAAGGCCTTTGAGAAGCCAAAACCAGCAAAGGGCAAGGCTGAGGCTCACTTCTCCCTGGTGCACTATGCTGGTACAGTGGACTACAATATCAGTGGCTGGCTGGACAAGAACAAGGACCCCCTGAACAACTCAGTTGTTCAGCTCTACCAGAAGTCTTCAAACAAACTACTTTCCTTCCTTTATGCAGCTCATGCTGGCGCTGACGGTAAGAAATAAGAGTGAGCAGAGTAATCATAAACGCTAATATCCAGTGCAGATGGTGTGGACTATTCTTCTAGAATACTGCATTTATACTGCAGACAGTTATCTGTTGTATGAAAAATGCCCTATATTTTAATTTATTTTCCACTGATAATGTTACCACATACAGAGGAACATGGATAAAGAAGCATTTATTGTATGCTTTGAGCAGGTGATTGTGCAGTTTGTTGTACAGTTGTACAAGTTGTAGTACATTTGTAGTTATAGGTAAGACTTGCTTCAGGCCTGGTAATGGCTGGTAACTACTCACAATAGTGAGTAGAGCAATCAGAAACTCCAATATCCACTACATATGTTATGCATCATCCTACTAAACACCTTTGTAATCTAAGGATTTCTCTGTTAATGGCATAAGACAGTGAGCAGCACGGTTGAAATATCTCTTTTTAGTAAGCTATAAGCATCTGATGAATAAGTGCAGGTTACGATGTTACATCAGGTGCACTATTTGAAGTTATAGTTAAGATACTGTGTCCTTTCCACTTGGTTCAGGCCATAGCAAGATGATGATAGCCATTTTCAACAAAAAATAAAACTTAAGCAATTATAACACTATCATTTATTCAGTCTCATTAATAAGATTCAATGTTTTACAAAACAGAGGCTTCTGGCAGCGGCAAGAAGGGTGGTAAGAAGAAGGGTGGTTCCTTCCAGACTGTATCTGCTCTTTTCAGAGTATGTATTACTTCGTACTTTTGTATAACAAGTACAAATCTCATATTCAAACAAAAATAATGTTTGACCTATCAACTCATGATGCTGATCCACAGGAGAACTTGGGCAAGCTGATGACCAACTTGAGGAGCACTCATCCTCACTTTGTGCGTTGCCTGATTCCCAATGAAACAAAGACCCCAGTTAAAAAGCGCACATTCCTGGCTTTTCCGTTATATATTACACACTGATACAAAGACATATTTCAAATCATATAAATTGCAACTTTCAGGTCTTATGGAGAACTTCTTGGTCATCCACCAGCTGAGGTGTAACGGTGTGCTTGAAGGCATCAGAATCTGCAGAAAGGGCTTCCCCAGCAGAATCCTCTATGGTGACTTCAAGCAGAGGTATGTACAGTATTCATTGTCAGAGAGTCGTAATTTAAGTATAATTTATACTATAATTTCAGTATACGTATCAAAGTAATGGTAAACAAGACAGAAGTGAGGCAGATATAAATAACAACACTATCTCTTGCAGATACAAAGTTTTGAATGCCAGTGTCATCCCTGAGGGACAGTTCATTGACAACAAGAAAGCTTCAGAGAAGCTGCTGGGCTCCATTGATGTGGACCACACTCAGTACAAGTTCGGGCACACAAAGGTTCATTCTCACAACTTCATCACTAGTGTACTCTAGTATGCATGTTTGCTTCAATTACTTACTTTCATTCATTTTAATGAAAAAACACAGGTGTTCTTCAAAGCTGGTCTGCTGGGTGCCCTAGAGGAGATGAGAGATGAAAAACTGGCTACATTGGTGACCATGACTCAGGCTCTCTGCAGAGGATACCTCATGAGGAAGGAGTTTGTTAAGATGATGGAGAGGAGGTAGGATTTTCAAATAATACTCTGGACTGTACTGTCCAATTATATAAATATTTTTCCTAAATAGTTAGGGTCAGCATTTCAATGAAATCCCATTGAGGAAGTAATTACACAATATCTGTGATTATTTTTTCCAGGGAATCCATCTTCAGCATCCAGTACAATATCCGTTCATTCATGAATGTGAAAAATTGGCCATGGATGAACCTATACTTCAAGATCAAGCCTCTTTTGAAGAGTGCTGAGACTGAGAAGGAGCTCCAAAAGATGAAGGAGAATTATGAGAAGATGCAATCAGACCTGGCTACTGCCCTGGCCAAGAAGAAGGAACTGGAGGAGAAGATGGTTTCCCTGCTGCAGGAGAAGAATGACCTGCAACTGCAAGTAGCAGCTGTGAGTAGAGAACAGAAATATAAGTGATATTGGGTCAATTGAAAAAAAAAACTATACAGTTGGATCCTTTTCAGTCAGATGTTCTGTGTGTGTCTTAATACTAATAATACCACATATATGCTCAAACTATAGGAAGTTGAGAACCTATCAGATGCTGAGGAAAGGTGTGAAGGGCTCATTAAGAGCAAGATCCAACTTGAGGCCAAACTCAAAGAGACAACTGAGAGACTGGAGGTTGAAGAGGAAATCAATGCTGAGCTGACTGCCAAGAAGAGGAAGCTGGAGGATGAATGCTCTGAGCTGAAGAAGGACATTGATGACTTGGAGCTCACCTTGGCTAAAGTGGAGAAGGAGAAACATGCCAAAGAGAACAAGGTTCAGTTCATTTAAGTTGAAACTTAAATATATGTACATTCATTTTTTAGATATATGGTTGACATTAAAATGTGCCTTTCATACAATTTTCAGGTGAAAAACCTCACAGAGGAGATGGCATCTCAAGATGAGTCTATTGCCAAGTTAACCAAGGAGAAGAAGGCACTCCAAGAGGCCCACCAGCAAACACTGGATGATCTCCAGGCAGAGGAAGACAAAGTCAACACTCTGACCAAGGCCAAGACAAAGCTGGAACAGCAAGTGGACGATGTAAGTAAACAATTGCTTTGCGCCTCTTTCGTGATGTTTTATTGTTCAGTTATAATTGACAAGTGCTATGTCCTAGCTTGAGGGATCACTGGAGCAAGAGAAGAAGCTCCGCATGGACCTTGAGAGAGCCAAGAGGAAGCTTGAGGGAGATCTGAAACTGGCCCAGGAATCCATCATGGATCTGGAGAATGAGAAGCAGCAATCTGATGAGAAAATCAAGAAGTAGGTTTTTCTTTGTTTTAGCTTACCAATTCTCTTTTCAGCATCTCACACATTACACTACAACAACAGTATAAACTATGACAGTGAAAGCTTTCTTGGTCTCCCCAACTAGGAAAGACTTTGAGATAAGCCAGCTCCTCAGCAAGATTGAGGATGAACAGTCCCTGGGTGCTCAGCTTCAGAAGAAGATCAAGGAACTCCAGGTAACATTATTTTACATGTATTGTAAACTGAGTGGATCAAAAACAAAATGCTCTAGTCAACAAGCATTCCTGATGTTACTACCTTCAAATGTAGGCTCGCATTGAGGAGCTGGAGGAAGAGATTGAAGCTGAGAGGGCTGCTCGGGCTAAGGTTGAGAAGCAGAGGGCTGACCTCTCCAGGGAGCTGGAGGAGATCAGTGAGAGGCTTGAGGAAGCTGGTGGAGCAACAGCCGCTCAGATTGAGATGAACAAGAAACGTGAGGCTGAGTTCCAGAAGCTTCGTCGTGACCTTGAAGAGTCAACCCTGCAGCATGAAGCTACTGCAGCAGCTCTTCGCAAGAAGCAGGCTGACAGTGTTGCAGAGCTGGGAGAGCAGATTGACAACCTCCAGCGTGTCAAGCAGAAGCTGGAGAAGGAGAAGAGCGAGTACAAGATGGAGATTGATGACCTCTCCAGCAACATGGAGGCTGTCGCCAAAGCTAAGGTTAGTGGCTTGTTTATAAGTAACAGATATAAAAGCACATATACAACAATTGTTAGAAGAAATAAGAGTGTAGAGCGACTCACCCCTGTGCTTAAGTCACTACTGACAATTCAGTATGTATTCTAAATATATATCTTCTTTTTCATAGGGCAACTTGGAGAAAATGTGCAGAACTCTTGAGGACCAGCTGAGTGAACTCAAAGCCAAAAATGATGAGAATGTTCGCCAGTTGAATGACATTAATGGACAGAAGGCAAGACTGCAGACAGAGAATGGTGAGTCACTTTTAATAAAAAACTGGTCTGTGGTTGATGTTAAAAAAATCTGGAATTAATACATATGTGGTTATTACAAGTGAATTTTCTCGCCAGATTGAGGAGAAAGAAGCTCTTGTTTCCCAACTGACTAGGGGCAAGCAGGCCTTCACTCAACAGATTGATGAGCTCAAGAGACACATTGAGGAGGAAGTCAAGGTATTACAAACACTGTTTTCTCCATAAAAATAACATCAATTAAATAACGATTAAACAAGCATCTTGTGGAAGATACCAAGAAATATATAATATGATACCCCAACAACTAAATAACATGACATGTTTCAACTTGATGAAGTACTTATTGACACAATATTTTTCTGCTTCATTGGTAAGTTAAAATGTTTTGTCACGTTCAACAGGCCAAGAATGCCCTGGCCCATGGTGTTCAGTCAGCCCGCCGTGACTGTGACCTGCTCAGAGAGCAGTTTGAGGAGGAGCAGGAGGCCAAGGCTGAGCTGCAGCGAGGAATGTCCAAGGCCAACACTGAGGTGGCTCAGTGGAGAACCAAATATGAGACTGATGCTATCCAGCGCACTGAGGAGCTGGAGGAGGCTAAGTACATGAATCATTTCAACTTTTTTATCAATAAATCAGTTTTTCAGCAATTTATTTACCCAACTAAACCAAGCAAATTCTTCTTCACTGCAGGAAAAAGCTTGCCCAACGCCTGCAGGACGCTGAGGAATCCATTGAGGCTGTCAACTCTAAGTGTGCCTCTTTGGAGAAGACCAAGCAGAGGCTGCAGGGTGAGGTGGAGGACCTCATGATTGATGTGGAGAGAGCAAATAGTCTGGCTGCCAACCTTGACAAGAAGCAGAAGAACTTTGATAAGGTAAATATTTCAACTGGAAATCAAAACCAACTTTATCTGAAGAACAGATACCTGAAGTAGTAACCAATCATTTAATTAACCTATACAAATCTAGGTCCTTGCAGAATGGAAACAGAAGTATGAGGAGGGCCAGGCAGAGCTGGAAGGAGCCCAGAAGGAGGCTCGCTCTCTCAGCACTGAACTGTTCAAGATGAAGAACTCTTATGAGGAGGCTCTGGGTCACCTGGAGACCATGAAGAGAGAGAACAAGAACCTGCAGCGTATGTCAACTGTTATCTACGTTTAATGCAAATAATAATTTATTACCAGCTGTGAGGTGTCTAACAATTGTGAACTTTATATTTCCTCTGTAGAGGAGATCTCAGACCTGACTGAACAGATTGGTGAGACTGGAAAGAGCATCCATGAGCTGGAGAAATCCAAGAAGACTGTGGAGACTGAGAAGTCTGAAATTCAGTCAGCGCTGGAGGAAGCTGAAGTAATACAGATCAAAATTATTGAACTGTATTTTCTGTTAAATCAATTTAGTTCATGTCTACTTCATGTATTCAACTATCCTTTCAAGCAAGTTTTATTAACATGTATGTTTAAAATAATCTCAGGGCACACTGGAGCATGAGGAGTCCAAGATTCTCCGTGTTCAGCTTGAGCTCAACCAGGTCAAGGGTGAGGTTGACAGGAAGCTGGCAGAGAAGGATGAGGAGATGGAGCAGATCAAGAGGAACAGCCAGAGGGTGATTGACTCCATGCAGAGCAATCTTGACTCAGAGGTCAGGAGCAGAAATGATGCCCTGAGAGTCAAGAAGAAGATGGAGGGAGACCTGAATGAGATGGAGATTCAGCTGAGCCATGCCAACAGGCAGGCTGCTGAAGCACAGAAACAACTGAGGAATGTCCAGGGACAGCTCAAGGTGAGCAATATTTTATTGCTAAATGAAAAAAATGTTGCAGAGGAAAGACAGTTAACTCCTTTCTTTTTTCATCCTTATCAAGATGCCCAACTGCACCTTGATGATGCTGTCAGAGGACAGGAAGACATGGAGGAGCAGGTTGTCATGGTGGAGCGCAGAAATGGCCTGATGATTGCTGAGATTGAGGAGCTGAGAGCCACTCTGGAGCAGACAGAGAGAGGAAGCAAAGTGGCTGAGCAGGAGTTGGTTGATGCTAGTGAGCGTGTCGGACTGCTTCACTCTCAGGTTTCTTTCCATTCATTCAGAATAAATTAGTGTTCTTGAAAATACATTATATACATTATATTAAACATGACTTGTCTTAAACATTCAGAATACCAGTCTTCTGAACACCAAGAAGAAGATGGAGGCTGACCTTGTGCAAGTTCAGAGTGAAGTGGATGATTCTATTCAGGAAGCAAGAAAAATGCTGAGGAGAAGGCCAAAAAGGCCATCACTGATGTGAGTTTACATTTCAAGAAATGCTTAATGTGGTCTTCATTTATGTGTTCAACAAGTGCTGTGAAGGTTTTTTCAGATGAAAGTGTAATTAAAGACCAATTATAATTTCAGGCTGCCATGATGGCTGAGGAGCTGAAGAAGGAGCAGGATACCAGTGCTCACCTGGAGAGGATGAAGAAGAACCTGGAGGTCACAGTCAAGGACCTGCAGCATCGTCTGGATGAGGCTGAGAACCCCGCCATGAAGGGTGGCAAGAAGCAGCTCCAGAAACTGGAGTCCAGGGTATGAACTGTATATAGTATAGATGCTTGTTCTGTGACGTAAATCAGTCTTCCAATGGGTGAATAAATTCAGCTGTATTTTCTGCAGTGACATATTTTTGATAATTTTTATAAATCATCTATTATCCCATCAGGTGCGTGAGCTGGAATCTGAAGTTGAAGCTGAGCAGAGACGTGGAGCTGATGCTGTTAAAGGAGTCCGCAAATATGAGAGGAGAGTGAAGGAGCTGACCTACGAGGTAATTAATTTTACTAAAAACACACACACACACACACACACACACACACACACGCACACACACACACACACACACACACACACACACACAGGTACTTTGGGTACTGTGAAGTGCCTATTCTCTTTCACTTACAATCCTTTATCTGCGCAGACTGAGGAGGACAAGAAGAATGTGACCAGACTCCAGGATCTGGTGGACAAGCTGCAGCTCAAAGTCAAGGCTTACAAGAGGCAGGCTGAGGAGGCTGTAAGTCAACTACATTTACATGACCAATCATTTGATTTAGAATAATACCATTAACTGTTTTGTAAATAAGTTAATGTAAATTTAAATCTATTCACAGGAGGAGCAGGCCAACAGTCACTTGTCCAGGTTTAGGAAAGTTCAGCATGAGCTGGAGGAAGCTCAGAGCGCGCTGACATTGCTGAGTCCCAGGTCAACAAGATGAGAGCCAAGAGCCGTGATGTTGGAAAGGTAATAATTAAAAATGCAATAATATCTTACAAAAGTTTAAAGATGGGCAATACATTTTATTTGGGATCAGGAGTATTTGGTCCGTATATATGGTGTTGACAAATTGACATTCACATTCTACATGGCATGTAGAATGGCTTGTAGTGGCACATGTATACAACCACTTGTAGAATGACAGTCTTTGAACACCCATTTGAAGTTAAGTGAAAATTTCCAGTAACATTTTAAACCATAATTTCATTTCTCTTGTCTTTTTTTTCAGGGTGAGTCTGCTGAATAAGCGATTGCCTCCAAATGAAGCCATTTGACAGAGTTCATAAAATATGAGCCAACCGTCTAATTCTTTTTACACTGTAATGTTTCAATAAACATTTTGCGTATTACTCAATACTATTCACTCTGTGTATTTATTATTTTAATGTAATGTGTATTCTACAAAATGCTTTCAACACAGCAGCTATATTAAGTGGAGGTGAACCAATCTAAAAAGTTGCAGAAATCCTATCACATCAAATCCCTGCTAAATTGTTTAGTAACTGGTGATTGTATTTTTGAAATATATACATTTGATATGTTTGATTTCGTTTTGTTTTTTTGTCAATATCTGAAAAGATGATTTCTCAGTACAAGATGATGAAAACGTGTACAAATCAGACCAACAAGTCATACTTTGTGCACAAAGGGCAGATCTGGTGCAGGGTACACCAAGTCTCTCACTGAATGACAAAACTTGAACTGCTTATATAGCATGTTGTTCTCTCTAATACACATCTGATAACCTCAAGACCTTTACCTCTATGTTTCACTTTTATGACTTCCACACTCCTAAAAAGGGGTGCATCACTAAATATCTTCTACAAACAACAATATAACCATAAAACCCAGATGTGTAATGGATCCTTTGACATCCTGCTAACCCCAACGGTCAGCAGTTTACCCAAGGTTCACATTCTTAACATCCTTAAACCAAAGTTGCCAACATGCAAAAACAAATACAACCTTACAATATCTATCTAACAGGGCAACAGGCCAGACAGCATCAGTGGGGAAGGCTATGCCATACACCAAAGAAACAAGGGGGTATATTAACTCCCCATCAAAGACAATGTCACAATTCTGCTCCTTCCCATAGCACAGCATCTCAAACACATAGTCACACAAATACATAGACCAACACAAACAAACACAAAAACAAACCAACAGTGTCAACTTTAACACAAACAAAGAAAATATCATGTCACACAACAAAAGAAATCGTACAACATATAACACAGATAAATAATAAAACCAGTTCTCGCATTCCAGGACAATACAGCATCACTATTACCTCAGCACTTATCTATTATAAACTGTATAACTCTATTTCAAATCAGTTATGTATAAGTAACATTGTGTGGTTTCCTTGCTGTGATCCACCAGAACCCTCAACACAATGGCCGCCAGTCTATCAAAAGGAAGGGGGACCGAATCTTATAGAATTGAGAGTGTTAGAGAACAAATGGCTAATGAGAACTTATATCACTCCAGTTAAATTAAATTAATATAATAGCAATATCCCAGATTTGTGTACAAAATTTACTGAGGTGAAGGGGACATTATTTCATTATGTTTGGCAATCCAGCAGAATAAAATTTGTGTGTGTGTGTGTGTGTGTGTGTGTGT